>NC_037677.1:69795589-70080685 GCF_003255815.1 Theropithecus gelada | reverse complement strand
TGGGAGTTATACCTGATGTAAATGACGAGTTGATGGGTGCAGTAGACCAACATGGCACAAGTATACATATGTAACAAACCTGCACGTTATGCACATGTACCCTACAACTTAAAGTATAATAATAATAAATAAATTAAAAAAAAAAAAAAAAAAAAAAAAAGAGGGAGGTTTAGGACAAGTCAGAAAGTCCAAGCATGTTGTAGATGGTCTGTACAAGTCATGAGAATATTTGTGAAAGGGAATTTATGAAAGAAATGCTGTATGATTTTAAAGGTTATTAGGGCTACTAAATACTTTAAGGTCATAAACTGCTACTGTGACTCTTAATAACAGTACAGCTTGCCTGCTTTAAAGCCACTAAAGTCTATGTAAAACCTGGGAACATAAGGAGTTAGCTATGCCCCTTACCTATGCTGGAAAGAGTCAGACTTTTATTTCATTTTGACACCTTTATTTGTCTTAAGACATGAGGAGTCACTATATTTGTGACTAGTTAGTTCACCAGTGCCTCCCCACTAGTTGGACTGGAACTTGTACCACAGGCTATGTATCCCTGGACATCTTTGGGACATGTATCCCTGGCAATCTCTCTCTTCAGTACCAATCTATGGGCATTACATCTTGCCCAAGATGAAAAAGGCTATACAATTAAGTCACCTTCTCATGGAACTTAGCATTATAGCTGATACAGAAACCAGAATCATTGGAGTCACACAAGCCTTGACCTATAGCCAACTCTCAGTGGAAGTAGCCAACAATATGATGCCATGGTTAAAACCTTAACAGCCATTCAAGAACAAATGGACTTTTTAGCAGCTGTAGTCCTCCAAAATTGCTGAGAGCTAGATATGTTAATGGTAGAATAGGGAGGAATTTGTTTAGTCTTAGATGAAAAATGTTGCTTTGGGGTCAATGAATTGGGAAAAGTACAAGACAATATCAGACAACTCATAAATTGAGCCTCCTGTTTATGAGAATGAGCCTGTCAGGGTTGGAGATTGGGATGGAACCTGGAAATGGTTCTTCTGGGTTCTTCTATTTCTGGCCCACTTGTTAGTCTCCTACTTTTGCTCCTTTTTGGTCCATGTCTTCTAAATCTAATACCCAATTTGTCTCCTCCTGTCTTTAGGCCATCAAGCTCCAGATGATCCTCAGTGAGGGATACTGCTCTCTCAGTATTCAAGAGTCACCCTTCCACAGAGAACCCCTAGACTGCCCATCAGTGGAATATGGAGAGGTAAAATCCTGCCCCTGTCTCCTTTTTGACCTGGCTGGATACCATTTTCACCAAGAGATTCACTCACAGAGTCACCCTGCCTTGACAGCTAGCAAGAGGCCAAGACCCACAGAACAATGACTACCACCCCTCTGACAGCAGGAAGCAGTTACAGAAGACTGACCTTTGTCCATTTTCCCAAAGAATTGGGTCTTGGACTCTTGAGGGGCAGGAATGTTAGAGTAGGTAGTTAGGTAGGTGTGAGGAAGGCAGGGGAGGACTCTCCACCCCAGGAATGTCAGATGACCATCAGGTCATGTCAAGTGGTTGTTAAACTGTCTCTCTGAAATGATAATTGGTTGCAGCTGGCTCCAGGGTAAGACAGTCTCCCAGTAGATGGAAAACACCTACAGTTGGTGATCAGCAGCTTGATAAGATCTCAAAAGCTGGGCAAGTGGCCTGAAGCATGTGAACTAAGAAGCAAAATGACTGATGTGTGATGTTCCCCTGGGGGGCGTTTGCCCCCAGAAAGCATGCGCCCAATCTTAGTAAATGCACTATACATGTGGTCACCCTCCCAAATGCTGACCGACATTGCACATGCAGTAGTTGAGCAATAGCCTGCTCCAAGGGAAGATTCAATGGAGGAGAAAAGAAAGTCCCAGAGCCATGTCAATGTATAAAACCCCAAGTCAAGGGCTGAACGAGCCACTTGGACCTCTCAAGTTGCCTGCTTGGCCCTCTTCCAAGTGTACTTTGCTTCTTTTGCTCCTGCTCTAAAACATTTTAATAAACTCTCCCTCCTGCTCTGAAACTTGCCTTGGTCTCTCCCTCTGACTTAATCCTACTTGTATCCCTCAGCCAAATTCTTTTCTCCAAAGAGGCAAGGATCAAATTTGCTGAAGACCCGTACAGATTCACCACTGGTGACAATACCATGATACCATAATAACATATGGTAACAATACCATAATAACAATACCATTTGTTCATTATCCTGAAAGTAAGGGGAGTCATGAAAGAATTGTAAGCAAACAAAGGACAAGATTATATGTAGATTTTAGCAACATGCTGGTGGCTGCTTGAGGAGCGAGAATTAAATGGGAGCCAGAACAGAGGCAAAGAGGCTTGTGGGAAACTGCAATGACCCAAGGAAAGATGAGGAAATGAGCTCCTGGTCTTCAGGAGCTGACAGTGAGATGGCAAGGAGGTCATAGTGGAGGAAGGTGACATAGGTAACTGTAATGAGACTAGGACTATTCTAGTAAGCTTGTGTGGGTAAGGTGGACATGGGTAGTTCTGGCAAAAATACAGTAAGTTCAATGTTAATAGTGTGAGGTGCCTGTGGAAGATCTAGGTAACATTCAGAAGGAAGTTCATTTACTCATTATTTAACACATTATTGAACATCTGGGACATGCTAAGGACCACTCTGTGGTAGTAGAATCAACCACAAAAAGGTAAAAATCCTGTCTTTATAGAGCTTATATTCTAGTTGGAGGGGAGGAAATAAAAAAAGAAATAGAATAAATAAGTGATGTCGTGTATTAACCAGTAACACATGCTATGGAGAACAGAGCAGTACATGGGGATTGGGATGGGGGTAGGGAAAAGCACAGGTTTCAATTTAAACAGGGTGGGCAAGGCAAGGCTTCCTGAGATGGCGAGATTTGAGCCAAGTTCAAAAGGAGGTAATCAAGTGAGTCACACAGGTGTTGGAGGGAAAAGCATTTTAGGTATCAGGAGTAGCTCCTGCAAAGCCCATAGGAAGAACACCTGGTGTTCTCAGGAGCAGATAGTGAGTTAATGGGTCTGGAATGGGGTCAGCAAGTGGGAGAGTGGGAGTAAAGGGGACAGAAAGGGCAGGGGCACCTAGGCCAGGTAGGGCCTTTGAGGCTGCTTTAAGACAATTGCTTTTTACTGGAGATGGGACTGTTTGGAGAGTTTATGGCAAAGGATGACATGATCTGATGTAAGTTTTAACAGGATTATTCTAATTTGCTGGGGTGATAACAGAAGCAGGGAAACCAGTCAGGAGGCTAAGGCAGGAGTCCAAATTATGGGTCATAATGACTTGGACACAGTGCAAGTGGTATAACTGGTAAGAAGTGGTCAGATTTTGTGCATATTTAGAAATATTTGCCATTAGATTGAATGACAGGAGCATGCGTAGTTGAGAAGAGGAGTCCATGGAGTTGCCATCCTTGGCTAGAGAAAGACTTTGGCATTATCAATGCTTACTTGGTTATTGGAACCATGGAGGCAGATGGTTGAAGGAGAGTTCATAAGAGGAGAAAAGAATGCAAAGTTGGGAGATAACAGACTCCTCAATACATGTAGTTGAGGTCTTGGCTGTATGTCTGCAGGAAATACTAAGATCCTCAACTCAAGCCATCTCAAAAATGAATTTCAGATACTAGCTATTAAAAACAAAATAATGATGGGTTAGAAAAAAAGTGTAAGAGATGCTGTTTATAATCTTGGGATACCAAGGATTTCTTAAAATTAAAAAATCATGAAACTTATGCCAAGAAATAAGACTCCATTGAAATTAGAAACCTTTTATTTAAAAATCATAAATAAGATTAAAAGACAGAAGACAGACTTCAAACTTCTTTTCATCCTTTTGTCCTATACTAGAATGTTCACAGCAGCTTTATTCATGATAGGCACAACTTGGAAATATCTCAGGTGTCCATCCACGAGAGAATGGAAAACAAACTGTGGTACAACCACATTACTTGGGTAATAAAGGGAACGAATCTTGAGAATAGGCAACAACAGAGAGGAGCCACAAAACTTCACACTGAGTGGAAGAACCCTTACACAGAGAGGTGAATTCTCTATATTCCCATGTACAGGAAATGCTACAGCTGCCAGCACTAACCCAAAGTGCAGATACTCTCTGCAGGGTTCGGAAGGGGAGGTGGGAGGATGGCCTGAACCCAGACATGCAGCCAAGGGCGGCCAGGTTAGCCTATCCCAAAGCAATCTTCCCCCAGGGCTTCCCTGTTCTCTCCCTGTGCTCCAGATTTAGCACATCATTTAATGGGTGAAATGACCAGTGTAACTCAACAACGCCCATTGAATAATAAACAGAAGTGCTGTGTCACATTTTGATCAGCGGGATCTCAGACATGTGCATTTCTCTACTGCAAACAACTGAGGTTGGCTGATATGGGGAGGAGGGGGCAAATGGCAAACTAGAGTTCTGGACCTCTGCCTCTTTCCTTCTCCTTTAAGTGCTATTTATAGTTTTTACTTAGCTTTTTTTTTTTTTTTTTTAACTTAACTTGCTAACATGGGCTAGTATATAACAAAGTGTTTAAGGAAGATAAAATGCAAAGTACATTTTAGATATACTGTACTCACTGTGGCAGGTAGAATTCTAAGATGGTCCCCAAGATTCCTGCTCCTTGGTATAGATACTCTGTATCATCCCTCTCCCCTTAAGGATAGGCATGACCTGTGAATATGATGAATATCACTCCTGGCGATTATGCTGGTCTTTATGGGCAAAGGAAGATTATTTTATTATCCAGGCTGGGCCTGGTCTGATTAGGTGAGTCCTTAAAAGGGACAGGAAACAAAGTGGGCACTCTCCTGCTAGCCTGAAAGAAACCAACAGTCACACAGAGAACTTCCAGTGGAGGGGGCCATGTGGATAGGACCTTAGGGTGGCCTTTGGGAGCTGAAAGCAGTCCCTAACTGACATCCAGCCAGAAGATGTGACCTCAGTTCTACAACTGCAGGGATCAAAATTCTGTCATCAATCTGAATGAATCTGAGAACACTCTGAGCTCCACATGAGACTGATGCCCCAGCTGACACCATGATGTTAGCTTTGTGAGGCCCTAAGCAGCTCAGCTCCACTTGCCTGGACTTCTAACTCATGAAACCATGAGATAATACATAAATGTTTTAAGCCACTTAGTTTGTGGTAACTTGTTAGGTAGCAATTGGAAACTAATATAGTCACATGTTTGGTGCCTTAGGTAGACACTGGAATGTTTTTCTGTTCAGGAACTGTTACTATAAGTGAGGCAGGAGGGTAGCAGGGAGGTCAGTGCTTAAGCCACACTCCTTGGAAACTGAACCAAAGAGAGACTTGGAAGGGCCCTGGGAAGAATGCTCCCTGAGGTGAGCCAAGTGGCCAATTTATACTTTCACCGTCATGTGTAATTTCCTTGTAGCTTGGTCTCCTGCTGTTCTTTATTCCAAGGAGGGGATGGTGTGAGGGGTATATTGGGCTTGCCACCTTGAATCAGAGACACCTAAATTTAGACATGGCCATAGAGGACTCACAGCTCCTCCTGCAGATGATCCTTCAGACTCAGCTTTCATCTGCCCAGCAAGGACAGCTGTGGTTTTGTGAGACGCCCTGCTCCATTCTTGGGCAGCCTGAATGGTTTAGGACAGGGCTTTTAAAGACGGGGTATTATTTTGCCTTGACAATCTCCCTTTTCTCAATTTAAACATATTTTCCTCCTTCAAGTATTCTGCCTCTGAAAGGGGTTTTCAGAGCTCCCAGCCTCCTCCTTGGAGACCCCATAGAAACTCTGTGTCACACAGTGACACTCTGTGTAGGCTAGCTGTCAGTATGGCTCAATGCCATCTTCCCTCATTTAGCATGATTAATATGAATTTGTGGTTAATTATGAAGTTAGTTATGTTAGTTAATTCAAATATTCTGGCAAGCTTTAGTAAGCTCCTTTATGAGCCTGGAATTTTGCAAGGATGCAGGATATAAAAATAAAATGGCAGGACCCTTCCCCTTTATGACCAGAGCTTAAAATTTAGTTGGAGAAATAGCCTGCAAACCATTGATAAAAGGTCATATGGTGATTATGTAATAAACATGAATTAACAGCTTCCAGGAAATTTCAAGCACTATGGGATCTATATTCTTCCTTTCTCTTCATTTATACCGAATGGCATGAAGGGTGCTTTTGAGAACGCTCACATTTTTGGAGGAGATTGTAGAGTATGCCCCTCCCACTGGTGGCCACAGTACCATTTGCTGCAGCAGAGACTTTGGCAGATAGCAGTCCCAATGTTGTTTCCTTGTTCACATGCTGGAGAGGCCTTGGATGTAAGGAAGAGACTAGATTTCATGTGAAAGTAACCAGATCTCATGGGGTAGGATCCCCCTGAAGTCCTCTTGAAGATTCTTCTCTTGGTGTGTTCATTAAGAAAAAAGAAATTGTAGACCAACTATCAAACAAAAGGAGGGGGAAATGTATACTTAAACAGAAAACTATACTTGCACCTTTGGTTTGGAAATGTTGATTAATATTTATTGTCATGAGTTTGAGCCCTAACGGGCTCTTCTAAATAAGGAGAGAGGCAAGTTTTCATCAGATGACCTAAAGCAAGAAATATGCACAGAAAGAGCAAGCTGCTCTCTGGAGAACTCGGGAGCCCCACACTCCGTAAGCGAGCAGGTGAGAAGGTGGCCCTTGGGAACGCCACTGGCGCCCCTCTGAGAGGCAGCCACCCTCATTGTCCACTGCCCGCTGCCCAAGGCTCTGCAGTCCTTCACTGGGACACTGAGCAACACCATCAGAGAGCCTAGTGAGGGGAAGTGCTGTTGAGAAATTGAGGGGAGCAAGGCCACATGGATCCTGCATTTGCTCTGGAATATTCAAGGAGTCCAGTTGCACAGTACAGTTGCTGGTGCAACAGGAGATCAGAGCATCCCTTTTTTCCCCATCCTGGGAGTTGGTGCCTTTTGGGATTCTGTGGGCAAATGTGCTATTTGGATTTCTAAAAGAGGCTCCCCTTCAAATTCTAAAAGCTTTGGATGAGCCTCATAAAACCTAGATTCACCTCTGGGTTCTAGCTGCTGGTGATGTGTATAAGGTCATGCTTTCAAGGTAATTAACACTACTATGGGGAGCCCTGCATTTCTTTGGGGCAGCCTGGAACAAGAGAGAAACAAGTAGGAAGCTGCCCTTTAGAAATCCCTGCATTCATATGGCAAGAGTGCCCAGGTCTCTTTTTATCCATTTTTAGGGTGGATGGGGGACCAGAGAGGAAGACTGAGTCTCCAGGCACCAGATAGAGGGTGGTAGAAGGTGGATGAGCAAAGCTTTGACCATCACTTTTGCCTAGTGATGGAGGGCCTTTGGATAGGAAGGTATCTCAGGCAGCTGGTAAGCAGGAATTTTCCTTTCTCTTCTGTCACTTAAGAAATTGTGTATTAAGCTATTTATTTTTTTCGTTGTAAAATATGTGCCATATATAGAAAACTTAGAAAATAAAGAAAGAAAAATTGATGTTCCTACCACTTTGACATAATATATGTTAATATTTTGGTGCATTTCCTTCAACTGTGTTTTCCTCTATGTGTTTTTAATAGTTATCATCAATTCACATATATATTTTAATATTTAACATTATTGATAATAATTTTCTATATAATTACTTTCCATAAGGACTATTTTATTGATTGTCTAATAGTCTAATTGGTTTATACCATAATATATTTAACCAAGTGCTTGTTATTAATCTAGGCAGTGTATCAAACTTAGTGGTATAAAAGAACAACCATTTTGCTATTCTTGTAAGTTCTGTGGGTCAGGAATTTGGGCTTTATGATTCTTACGTTCTTGCTCTCATCTGAACCACTCATCTGGCCAAAGGGCTGGTCTGCAGGATCTAAACAGGCTTTACTCACAAACCCAGTGACTTGCTGAGGATTAGGTGGACATGACATGTCAACTAAAGTGCCTTCACATCGCCTCTCCAGTGTGGCAGCTCAGTGTAGCGGGGCTTCCCGCTTGGCAATTAGCTCCCCACAGAGTGAGCATTCTCAGAGTGGGCATAGGAGAGTGAAGGTTTCAAAACAGCCAGTCAGAAGCCAAAAGGACTTTTATGACCTAGACTTGTAAATTACATAGCATCCCTTTTACCTTTCTGTGATTGTAGAAGCAGTCACAGGCCCACCTAGATAAATGGAAGAGGGGAAGAATCGACCCTAACTCTTCATGGGAAAAGTATCAGAGAAATTCAGTGGCACTTTAAAAACCATCCCCAGGGTGTATATCTGAACTGTCCAATAAGGTATCCACTAGTCACACATGGCTATTTATATTTAAAATAATTAAAGGTAAATGTGATAAAATGAAAAATTCAGATCGCTCTCACTAACCATAGTTCAAGAGTTCAAGTACCACACATGGCTTGTGACTACCATCTTGGACAGTACAGTTATAGAATATTTTCATCATTGCAGAACACTCTGTTGGACAGCTCCGGGAGACATTGTTCAATCAACTCAAAGTGAGTGTGCCTTTCCCGCAGATGGTAGGTTCTAAGAATAATGCCTCACTAAAACTAGCCAGGAAGTTTTGGATAATGCCTGGGTTTGGGTCTTGGGCAGGACATAAGGAAGATAAGACAGAAAAACCTTATTATAACTTAGAACAACCTATCATGACATTTGTGTCACGTCCAAAGTGCAAAAGAGCCAACTTAAAGATGCTGTCATTTCCCACATGGGAGATAATTTGAGCACTGAAATATTAATAATTGCAAAGTATTAACAGCATCAAATATGCTATTCAAAAACAGACGTGGGGAGGGCAAGATGGCTGACTAGACAAAGCCAGATGGGACTGCTCCCATGGAAGAGACAGAGCTGACTGGCATGCTCCTAACAGATCTGCAGAGAGAAGGTACTGAGAGTGCACAGAGGAAAAACACAGAAGCTGGGCTGAAGTGTGAGGTAGCTGGGAACCCTGCATGGAGATACCATGCACCAGGACTCATTCCTAGCTCCCAAGGGGTCTGGGGGAAAGGGTGAGTTGAACTGGCAAGAAACAACCTGCTCTTGCCACAGGCCTCTGGAACCTGGGCAGGGGGAGACCCCTTGAACACCACAGACATTAGAGTTGGCAAGGAGAGCTGCTGGGAGAAGTGATAGGGGCAGCAAGCTGGCTGATGTAGATCCTTGAGGGTTTGTTGTAAGAGCATCTACAGTGGGGCATGGCTGGGGCAGCCATCCCCCTAGGCTCGACTTGCTTCCACAGGAGACTTTAGCCCTAGGGGAACTGCCAGACTTGAACTCTGCAGGGTGGTCTTTTCTATCAGATGGGACCAATTCAATCTGAGCACCCCCTTGTCTGCTGGCCTCTCCCAAGGCCCCAGCCTGGCTATGTCTGCTTGCAGGACAGACTCAGGTGCTCTGGGAGCCCACACTAATAGCTTCTGTGCTGGCAGACCATGCCTGACTGGCACCCTGCTCCAGCAGTGTGGCCCCTCTGGCCATGCACCAGCCATACTACAGCAGCTTCCCCTGGGACCCACAACAACTCCCCACATTGCTTTGCTGGTGCACCTGTTGGCTGTGGGTTTGTCATAGATGGCTCTTGTTATTTTGAGGTCTGTTCCTTCAATACCTAGTTTATTGAGAGTTTTTAACATGAAGGGGTGTTGAGTTTTATTGAAGGCCTTTTCTACATCTATGGAGATAATCATGTGGTTTTTGTCTATAGTTCTGTTTATGTGATGAATCACATTTATTGGTTTGCATATGTTGAACCAAGCTTGCATCCATGGATAAAGCCTACTTGATCATGGTGGATACGCTTTTGGATGTGCTGCTGGATTCAGTTTGCCAGTATTTTGTTGAGGATTTTTGCATCGATTTTCATCAAGAATATTGGCCTGAAGTTTCTTTGTTGTTGTTGTCGTGTCTCTGCCAGGTTTTTGTATCAGGATGATGCTGGCCTCATACAATGAGTTAGGGAGGAGCTCCTCCTCCCAATTTTTTTGGAGTACTTTCAGTAGGAATAGCACCAGCTCTTCTTTGTGCATCCAGTAGAGTTCAGCTAGAGCACAGAGAGACAATAGGACCGAATGTGCTTTCTAAAGTGATAAAGTAAAAACCACAGAGCAACTGTGAATTGCTCTTCCCAAATCAGAACCTGATTCTAATAAAGCCTCAACATTTATTTTTGTTTTTACAAGAATATAGGGGTGGTGGAATGTGTTAAACAGCAATTGATTGCAATATGACAAATATAGAATGTGGGGAATTCTAATTTCTTCAACAAATAAATGAAAATAAAAGGAGGGAAGAGGAACTTATAGAGTAAAAAATAAGAAATGTATGACATATTCCAACTAAAAATGGGCACATTGGGCCAGGTGTGGTGGCTCATGCCTGTAATTCCAGCACTTTGGGAGGCTGAGGTGGGTGGATCACTTGAGGTTGGGAGTTTGAGACCAGCCTGGTCAACATGGTGAAACCCAGTCTCTACTAAAAATACAAAAATTAGCCAGGCATGGTGGCTCACACCTGTAATCCCAGCTACTTGGGACACTGAGGCACGAGAATCATTTGAAACTGGGAGGCAGAGTTTGCAGTGAGCCGAGATCGTACCATTGTACTCCAGCCCGGGTTACAAGAGTGAAACTCCATTGCAAAAATAAATAAATAAAATAAAAATGAGTACATTGTTTAGATCTGAATTCAAATGCACCAATTGTAAAAGCCTAACTTTTCTTACACAACTGGAAACATTTGAGCACTGATTTTATACTTGATATTAAATAATTTATATTTTTATGTGTGTTAAAGATAAAGATATTTTGATTAACTTAATAAAGGAGTTCATAATCTTTAATGATTTACACTTAAGAATTTGTGGATGAGGGGGCAGAGCAAGATGGCCAAATAGGAACAGCTCCAGTCTCCAACTCGCAGCGCAGTGACACAGAAGACTGGTGATTTCTGCATTTTCAACTGAGGTACTGGGTTCATCTCACTAGGGAGTGCCGGACAATCGGTGCTGGTCAGCTGCTGCAGCCCGACCAGCGAGAGCTGAAGCAGGGCGAGGCATCACCTCACCTGGGAAGTGCAAGGGGGAAGGGAATCCCTTTTCCTAGCCAGGGGAACTGAGACACACAACACCTGGAAAATCGGGTAACTCCCACCCCAATACTGCGCTTTAAGGAAACGGGCACACCAGGAGATTATATCCCATACCTGGCCGGGAGGGTCCCACGCCCACGGAGCCTCCCTCATTGCTAGCACAGCAGTCTGTGATCTACCAGCAAGGCAGCAGCGAGGCTGGGGGAGGGGCGCCCGCCATTGCTGAGGCTTAAGTAGGTAAACAAAGCCGCTGGGAAGCTCGAACTGGGTGGAGCTCACAGCAGCTCAAGGAAACCTGCCTGTCTCTGTAGACTCCACCTCTGGGGACAGGGCACAGTAAACAATAACAAACGCAGCAGAAATCTCTGCAGACGCAAACGACTCTGTCTGACAGCTTTGAAGAGAGCAGTGGATCTCCCAACATGGAGGTTGAGATCTGAGAAGGGACAGACTGCCTGCTCAAGTGGGTCCCTGACCCCTGAGTAGCCTAACTGGGAGACATCTCCCACTAGGGGCAGTCTGACACCCCACACCTCACAGGGTGGAGTACCCCCCTGAGAGGAAGCTTCCAAAACAAGAGTCAGACAGGTACACTCGCTGTTCAGCAATATTCTATCTTCTGCAGCCTCTGCTGCTGGCACCCAGGCAAACACGGTCTGGAGTGGACCTCAAGCAATCTCCAACAGACCTACAGCTGAGGGTCCTGACTGTTAGAAGGAAAACTATCAAACAGGAAGGACACCTACACCAAAACCCCATCAGTACGTCACCATCATCAAAGACCAGAGGCAGATAAAACCACAAAGATGGAGAAAAAGCAGGGCAGAAAAGCTGGAAATTCAAAAAATAAGAGCACATCTCCCCCGGCAAAGGAGCGCAGCTCATCGCCAGCAACGGATCAAAGCTGGACGGGGAATGACTTTGACGAGATGAGAGAAGAAGGCTTCAGTCCATCAAACTTCTCAGAGCTAAAGGAGGAATTACGTACCCAGCGCAAAGAAACTAAAAATCTTGAAAAAAAAGTGGAAGAATTGATGGCTAGAGTAATTAATGCAGAGAAGGTCATAAATGAAACGAAAGAGATGAAAACCATGACACGAGAAATACGTGACAAATGCACAAGCTTCAGTAACTGACTCGATCAACTGGAAGAAAGAGTATCAGCGATTGAGGATCAAATGAATGAAATGAAGCGAGAAGAGAAACCAAAAGAAAAAAGAAGAAAAAGAAATGAACAAAGCCTGCAAGAAGTATGGGATTATGTAAAAAGACCAAATCTACGTCTGATTGGGGTGCCTGAAAGTGAGGGGGAAAATGGAACCAAGTTGGAAAACACTCTTCAGGATATCATCCAGGAGAACTTCCCTAACCTAGTAGGGCAGGCCAACATTCAAATCCAGGAAATACAGAGAATGCCACAAAGATACTCCTCGAGAAGAGCAACTCCAAGACACATAATTGCCAGATTCACCAAAGTTGAAATGAAGGAAAAAATCTTAAGGGCAGCCAGAGAGAAAGGTCGGGTTACCCACAAAGGGAAGCCCATCAGGCTAACAGCAGATCTCTCGGCAGAAACTCTACAAGCCAGAAGAGAGTGGGGGCCAATATTCAACATTCTTAAAGAAAAGAATTTTCAACCCAGAATTTCATATCCAGCCAAACTAAGTTTCATAAGTGAAGGAGAAATAAAATCCTTTACAGATAAGCAAATGCTTAGAGATTTTGTCACCACTAGGCCTGCCTTACAAGAGACCCTGAAGGAAGCACTAAACATGGAAAGGAACAACCAGTACCAGCCATTGCAAAAACATGCCAAAATGTAAAGACCATCAAGGCTAGGAAGAAACTGCATCAACTAACGAGCAAAATAACCAGTTAATATCATAATGGCAGGATCAAGTTCACACATAACAATCTTAACCTTAAATGTAAATGGACTAAATGCTCCAATTAAAAGAAACAGACTGGCAAACTGGATAAAGAGTCAAGACCCATCAGTCTGCTGTATTCAGGAGACCCATCTCACACGCAGAGACATACATAGGCTCAAAATAAAGGGATGGAGGAAGATTTACCAAGCAAATGGAGAACAAAAAAAAGCGGGGGTTGCAATCCTAGTCTCTGATAAAACAGACTTTAAACCATCAAAGATCAAAAGAGACAAAGAAGGCCATTACATAATGGTAAAGGGATCAATTCAACAGGAAGAGCTAACTGTCCTAAATATATATGCACCCAATACAGGAGCACCCAGATTCATAAAGCAAGTCCTTAGAGACTTACAAAGAGACTTAGACTCCCATACAATAATAATGGGAGACTTCAACACTCCATTGTCAACATTAGACAGATCAACGAGACAGAAAGTTAACAAGGATATCCAGGAATTGAACTCATCTCTGCAGCAAGCAGACCTAATAGACATCTATAGAACTCTCCACCCCAAATCAACAGAATATACATTCTTCTCAGCACCACATCGCACTTACTCCAAAACTGACCACATAATTGGAAGTAAAGCACTCCTCAGCAAATGTACAAGAACAGAAATTATAACAAACTGTCTCTCAGACCACAGTGCAATCAAACTAGAACTCAGGACTAAGAAACTCAATCAAAACTGCTCAACTACATGGAAACTGAACAACCTGCTCCTGAATGATTACTGGGTACATAACGAAATGAAGGTAGAAATAAAGATGTTCTTTGAAACCAATAAGAACAAAGATACAACATACCAGAATCTCTGGGACACATTTAAAGCAGTGTGTAGAGGGAAATTTATAGCACTAAATGCCCACAAGAGAAAACAGGAAAGATCTAAAATTGACACTCTAACATCGCAATTAAAAGAACTAGAGAAGCAAGAGCAAACACATTCGAAGGCTAGCAGAAGGCAAGAAATAACTAAGATCAGAGCAGAACTGAAGGAGATAGAAACACAAAAAACCCTCCAAAAAATCAATGAATCCAGGAGTTGGTTTTTTGAAAAGATCAACAAAATTGACAGACCGCTAGGAAGACTAATAAAGAAGAATAGAGAGAAGAATCAAATTGATGCAATAAAAAATGATAAAGGGGATATCACCACTGACCCCACAGAAATACAAACTACCATCAGAGAATACTATAAACACCTCTATGCAAATAAACTGGAAAATCTAGAAGAAATGGATAATTTCCTGGACACTTACACTCTTCCAAGACTAAACCAGGAAGAAGTTGAATCCCTGAATAGACCAATAGCAGGCTCTGAAATTGAGGCAATAATTAATAGCCTACCAACCAAAAAAAGTCCAGGACCAGATGGATTCACAGCCGAATTCTACCAGAGGTACAAGGAGGAGCTGGTACCATTCCTTCTGAAACTATTCCAATCAATAGAAAAAGAAGGAATCCTCCCTAACTCATTTTATGAGGCCACCATCAACCTGATACCAAAGCCTGGCAGAGACACAACAAAAAAAGAGAATTTTAGACCAATATCCCTGATGAACATTGATGCAAAAATCCTCAATAAAATACTGGCAAACCGGATTCAGCAACACATCAAAAAGCTTATCCACCATGATCAAGTGGGCTTCATCCCTGGGATGCAAGGCTGGTTCAATATTCGCAAATCAATAAACATAATCCAGCATATAAACAGAACCAAAGACAAGAACCACATGATTATTTCAATAGATGCAGAAAAGGCTTTTGACAAAATTCAACAGCCCTTCATGCTAAAAACGCTCAATAAATTCGGTATTGATGGAACGTACCTCAAAATAATAAAAGCTATTTATGACAAACCCACAGCCAATATCATACAGAATGGGCAAAAACTGGAAAAATTCCCTTTGAAAACTGGCACAAGACAGGGATGCCCTCTCTCACCACTCCTATTCAACATAGTGTTGGAAGTTCTGGCTAGGGCAATTAGGCAAGAGAAAGAAATCAGGGGTATTCAGTTAGGAAAAGAAGAAGTCAAATTGTCCCTGTTTGCAGATGACATGATTGTATATTTAGAAAACCCCATTGTCTCAGCCCAAAATCTCCTTAAGCTGATAAGCAACTTCAGCAAAGTCTCAGGATACAAAATTAATGTGCAAAAATCACAAGCATTCTTATACACCAATAACAGACAAACAGAGAGCCAAATCATGAATGAACTTCCATTCACAATTGCTTCAAAGAGAATAAAATACCTAGGAATCCAACTTACAAGGGATGTAAAGGACCTCTTCAAGGAGAACTACAAACCACTGCTCAGTGAAATAAAAGAGGACACAAACAAATGGAAGAACATACCATGCTCATGGATAGGAAGAATCAATATCGTGAAAATGGCCATACTGCCCAAGGTCATTTATAGATTCAATGCCATCCCCATCAAGCTACCAATGAGTTTCTTCACAGAATTGGAAAAAACTGCTTTAAAGTTCATATGGAACCAAAAAAGAGCCCGCATCTCCAAGACAATCCTAAGTCAAAAGGACAAAGCTGGAGGCATCACGCTACCTGACTTCAAACTATACTACAAGGCTACAGTAACCAAAACAGCATGGTACTGGTACCAAAACAGAGATATAGACCAATGGAACAGAACAGAGTCCTCAGAAATAATACCACACATCTACAGCCATCTGATCTTTGACAAACCTGAGAGAAACAAGAAATGGGGAAAGGATTCCCTATTTAATAAATGGTGCTGGGAAAATTGGCTAGCCATAAGTAGAAAGCTGAAACTGGATCCTTTCCTTACTCCTTATACGAAAATTAATTCAAGATGGATTAGAGACTTAAATGTTAGACCTAATACCATAAAAATCCTAGAGGAAAATCTAGGTAGTACCATTCAGGACATAGGCATGGGCAAAGACTTCATGTCTAAAACACCAAAAGCAACGGCAGCAAAAGCCAAAATTGACAAATGGGATCTCATTAAACTAAAGAGCTTCTGCACAGCAAAAGAAACTACCATCAGAGTGAACAGGCAACCTACAGAATGGGAGAAAAAAACAAACAACCCCATCAAAAAGTGGGCAAAGGATATGAACAGACATTTCTCAAAAGAAGACATTCATACAGCCAACAGACACATGAAAAAATGCTCATCATCACTGGCCATCAGAGAAATGCAAATCAAAACCACAATGAGATACCATCTCACACCAGTTAGAATGGCGATCATTAAAAAGTCAGGAAACAACAGGTGCTGGAGAGGATGTGGAGAAATAGGAACACTTTTACACTGTTGGTGGGATTGTAAACTAGTTCAACCATTATGGAAAACAGTATGGCGATTCCTCAAGGATCTAGAACTAGATGTACCATATGACCCAGCCATCCCATTACTGGGTATATACCCAAAGGATTATAAATCATGCTGCTATAAAGACACATGCACACGTATGTTCATTGCGGCACTATTCACAATAGCAAAGACTTGGAATCAACCCAAATGTCCATCAGTGACAGACTGGATTAAGAAAATGTGGCACATATACAGCATGGAATACTATGCAGCCATAAAAAAGGATGAGTTTGTGTCCTTTGTAGCGACATGGATGCAGCTGGAAACCATCATTCTTAGCAAACTATCACAAGAACAGAAAACCAAACACCGCATGTTCTCACTCATAGGTGGGAACTGAACAATGAGATCACTTGGACTCGGGAAGGGGAACATCACACACTGGGGCCTATCATGGGGAGGGGGAAGGGGGGAGGGATTGCATTGGGAATTATACCTGATGTAAATGACCAGTTGATGGGTGCTGACGAGTTGATGGGTGCAGCACACCAACATGGCACAAGTATACATATGTAACAAACCTGCACGTTATGCACATGTACCCTAGAACTCAAAGTATAATAATTAAAAAAAAAAAAAAGAATTTGTGGATGAAATATATTTCTAGAATTTGTAAAAAATGTTTAAAAAATTAGTAGGTATATAGAGGGTGAAGAAATTGAGTAAACCCGGATGTCCATATTTTGATAACTATATGTTGAAAACAGGTGATAGATTTTTGGTTCTTCATTGTGTTTTTCTCTTTGGTTTTGTATGTCTGAAAATTTCTTTTTTTTTTTTTTTTTTTTTTTTGAGACGGAGTCTCGCTCTGTCGCCCAGGCTGGAGTGCAGTGGCCGGATCTCAGCTCACTGCAAGCTCCGCCTCCCGGGTTCCCGCCATTCTCCTGCCTCAGCCTCCCGAGTAGCTGGGACTACAGGCGCCCACAACCGCGCCCGGCTAATTTTTTGTATTTTTAGTAGAGACGAGGTTTCACCGTGGTCTCGATCTCCTGACCTTGTGATCCGCCCGCCTCGGCCTCCCAAAGTGCTGGGATTACAGGCGTGAGCCACCGCGCCCGGCCACTGTATGTCTGAAAATTTCAACAACAAAGTGTTAAAATATGATTTTATGTCAATTACTTAAATGTTAAGATTTTCTCTTTACCCTAATTTTATGTGTTTTTCAGGGCAATATACTTTGTACATTTTTTGGTAACCTTTTATTTTCTGATACTGTTTTAAAAACTGTTTTACTTGTATTGCAATTCTTATTTCTTATTTCAAAGGCAAGGCATATAATTTGAAATGACTCTTTTATCTAAAGAGGAAAATTACATGATAAAGTAAGTTCTGTGTGCAGTCTGCCCTGACCTAAACAAATAGGAAACTGCTTCTAAGCTTCCTATCAATTGCTGACATGTATTATCAAATCATTATTTTTTAAAGTGAGGAGTCTGATTGTATATGAAATATTCAATTTAAACGGGCACACATGGCTGGGGGCGATGGCTCACGCCTGTAATGCCAGCACTTCAGAAAGCCGAGGCGAGAGGATCACTTGAGCTCAGCAGTTCAAGGCTGCAGTGAGCCATGGTTGGGCCACTGCACTCCAGCCTGGGTGACAGAGTGAGACCCTGTCTCTAAAAATTAAATAAATAAATTGAAGAGGGCACATAATATAAAGTGATAAAACTCTTTGCAGAACAACCAAAGAGATCTGCATGTGGTATTTCATATATTCTGATGGTTGTGCTAAGCAGTTTGTGTGCATGAATGCCGCAGTACTGGGTAGGAATTCTCTGTATAGGTAGGGAGCCTGGAATGCAGAAAAAGTGGGCTGGGGAGATCCCATGGCTCAGATGGGTCAATTGGGACCCCCATAGCAGGTGGATGGCCTGAGCACTGTGCTCCCTTCTGTGCTGACCTCACCCAGAGCCTTCTGTACACTTGGCTGACAGATGCCAGCAGGAGTCTCCTCCCTCAAGCACTATTTATCTACCTGCTTTCTCTTTCCTCTCTTCTCCTTCTCTCTCTTCTCTAGGTTTTAGTCCTGGGAAGTGGAAGAAAGACCAATAAAACCCTCCAGTAAAAATGCTAAGTTACAAGCATTTGTTCCTAACTAGCCTTGGGCAAAACTCTCTGTTACAACAGAGTAACTTAATTAGTAAATTGGACTTTCATTCAGAACATATATAGGGATCTACAGACACTGGGTAAATTCAGTTTTCTCCTGATCTATTGTTTCCCAGGGGCTGTTACAAAGAAAGTGTCACTGCCCAAGTGAGAGACTTGTTTTAGGTTCCTACTTCAGACAGAGAGAGATCCATGGGCCAAAGGAGCAGGACTCTTTCTGATTGCCTGTGCTGACCTTGCAGGGAGAATGTAGCCACCACAGAGGTCCCAGACCTCTAAGGACAGAGAGTAAAAATGACAATGTCACTGAGTGGCAGTGCATCCTGCAGAGAAGTTAGGTAGAGCCTTGAACAGAGCCCAGGCCACGGGGTCTTAAAGATTGTGCTTGGTCAAGCACTACGTCTGATCAGTAATAAATAGTAGGTAAGAAGGAGGCATCTTCTAAACCAGACTCATAGAAGAGGGTCCAGACTAGACCAGAAAATCTCATCATTAGAAAAACTATTTTAAGTTCCAGGATATATGTGCAGGATGTGCAGGTTTGTTATATAGGTAAATGTGTGCCATGGTGGTTTGCTGCATCTGTCAAGCCATCATGTAGGTATTAAGCTCCATATGCATTAATGTTCCTGCCTCAGTTTGCTGAGGATAATGGCTTCCAGCTCCATCCATGTCTGTGAAAAAGACATGATCTCATTCCTTTTTATGGTGGCATAGTATTCCATGGTCTATATGTACCATATTTTTTTTTTATCTAGCCTATCATTAATAGGCATTTGGGTTGATTCCATGTCTTTGCTATTGTGAATAGTGCTGCAAGTATTCACAGATGTGTGTGTATATCTTTATAATAGAACAATTTACATTCCCTTAAGTATAAGCCCAGTAATGAGATTGCTGGGTCAAATGGTATTTCTCATTCTAGGTCTCTGAGGAATTGCCACACTGTTTTCCACAATAGTTGAACTAATTTATATTCCCACCAACAGTGCAAAACACTCCTATTTCTCCACAGCCTTGCCAGCATCTGTTGTTTCTTGACTTTTTAATAATTGCCATTCTGACTGGCAAGAGATGGCATCTCATGGTTGTTTTGATTTGCATTTTTCTAATGATCAATGATGTTGAGGTTTTTTTCATACATTTGTTGGCCTCATAAATATCTTCTTTTGAGAACTGACTGTTCTTGTCCTTTGCCCACTTTTTAGTGGGGTTGTTTGTTTTTTTCTTATAAATTTGTTTAAGTTCCTTGTAGATTCTGGATATTAGACCTTTGTCAGATGGATAGATTACAAGTATTTTCTCCCATTCTGTAGGTTGTCTGTTGACTCTGATGATAATTTCTTTGACTTTGCAGAAACTTATCGGGGGAACCAGCCCCCAATATTTCAATGTAGGTTCTTTACTAGTTTCCCTCTGTCAGCCAGTCTGAGAAATAAAGAGAAAGAGTACAAAAGAGAGAAATTTTACAGCTGGGTCTCCAGGGATGACATCACATGTTGGCAGGTTCTGTGATGTCCTCGAGCCACAAAACCAGCAAGTTTTTATTAGGGATTTCAAAAGGGGAGGGGTGTACAAATAGGGAGTGGGTCACAGAGATCACATACTTCAAAAGGCAATAAAATATCACAAGGCAAATGGAGGCAGAGCAAGGTCACAAGGCCAGGGAGAAATCAGAATTACTAATGAGGTTCCATGTCCCACTGTGCACGCATTGTCATTGATAAACATCTTAACAGGAAACAGGGTTTGAGAGCAGACAACTGGTCTGACTAGAAGTCGCCAGGCTGGAATTTCCTAAACCTAGCAAGCCTAAGGGCCCTGCAGGAGACCAGGGCGTATTTCATCCCTTATCTTCAACTGCATAAGACAGACACTCCCAGAGTGGACATTTAGAGGCCTTGCCCTGGGAATGCATTCCTTTCCCAGGGCTGTTCCTTGTTGAGAAAAAGAATTCAGTGATATTTCTCCTATTTGCTTTTGCAAGAAGAGAAATATGACTCTGTTCGGCCCAGCCCTGCAGGCACTCAGATCTTATGGTTATCTCCCTTGTTCCCTGAAAATCGCTGTTATCCTGTTCTTTTCAAGGTGCCCAGATTTCATATTGTTCAAACACACATGTTTTACAAACAATTTGTACAGATAACACAATCATCACAGGGTCCTGAGGCGACATACATCCTCAGCTTACGAAGATGACAGGATTAAGAGATTAAAGACAGGGATAGGAAATTGTAAGAGTATTGACTGATGAAGTGATAAATGTCCATGAAATCTTCATAATTTATATTCAGAGATTGCAGTAAAGACAGGTGTAAGAAATTATAAAAGTATTAATTTGGGGAACTAATAAATGTCCGTGAAATCTTCACAATGTATGTTCTTCTGCCATGGCTTCAGCCAGTCCCTCTGTTTGGGGTCCCTGAGTTCCTGCAACAGAAACTCTTTAGTTTAATTATATCTCATTTGTCAATGTTTGCTTTTGTTGCAATTGCTTTTGATGTTCTCATCATGAACTCTTTGTCCATGCCTATGTCATGAATGGTAATAGCCTAGGTTTTCTTCTAAGGTTTTTATAGTTTTGGGGGAAATCTCATCTTTATATTTTCCAAGAAGAACCAGGGACTGATACAATCCACTGTCTGTGGCTTGTATATACAGGGTGTCAAAAAAATATTAGTTTAGAATTAAGCTTTAAGAACTTCAAAATTACAAAAACATAATTTGAAAGTTGAATTATTTACATTTCTTATATACTTACTGAGATTTGTAAGTTTAAAATAATAAATTGTTAAGTTGTTTTTCAGGCTGTATTCAAGGTGACAAATACTAACTGAAGCAAAACATTGAAATAAAATATTTATTTTTTAAAATTCACAAAACTATATAAATATATAAGAAAGTTAAATAATTTAACTTTTAAATGATTTTTTTGTAGGCTTGTAGCATTTATACTTCAAAAGTTATTAAGCTTAAAACTTGACTAAGACTTTGGAGATATCCTGTTATTACAGATCACTGGATAGATGCTTGTATAGGATTCATACAGTGTATGTGTAATACTACAATATGCATGTACATTTATTCAATGTACATATTTTTCAGTATTTATTGACCATTTACAAACTATGTGCCAGGCATTGTTCTAGGCACTGGGAATACAATAATGAACAAAATAAACAAGAATCCCTTTTCCCATAAAATTTATACATTTTTCTAATATATTAATTGTCATGTTGCTTGATGAATGAGATACATTCTGAGAAATGCATCCTTAGGTGACTTAGTTGTGCAAACATCATAAAGTGTACCTACACAAACCTAGATAGTATAGAGTTTTTCATTTGTATATATTTTTTCATATGGAAAACCAAATGTCCCAGCACCATTACTGGATATCAATCATTTCCCCTACTTGATCTGCAATGCCAGTATCAAGTGTCATATATCAGGTTTCTATACAAGCTCCATTGTAATCTTACAGGACCACCATTGTATATGTAGTCTGTCAGTGATGAAACATGGTTATGCAGTGCATAACATACATTCCTTATTTTGAAGTTTGGGTTCAATCATCAATAAATGCTTTAGAAATCTTCATAAAGTTCAAGAAAAAGAGGTTAGATTTTTTTTCCTTTGGATAGAATTTCTTCAAAAGTATTATTATTTCACCTTAGAAAGAGGAGACATGAAGATCATAGGATAACAGGATTTGGGTTTATTCTGTTTGGGTACATTTATGACCACAAACTCCTATAGACTGCACAGCAATCCTACCACATCTACTAGTCAGCTCACTCTATTTCACACCTCTCTCTCCTCAAATGACCAGGATTCCTCAGCCAGTCCATTTTATTTTACAGAGAAAAAAAGAAGCAATTTCATGAGAACTTCCATATCTTCCCATATGGAACCTTCTAATCAGTCTGTATTTGCACCTGTATACCCTGCCTCCTGACGCCCCCACCCCAATCTGGATGCCCAGTGGGCTGCTGACTAAAGTTAACCCTACTACCTGTACACTGGAGGTGACACCTCTTTGGGATACTAAGGATATTGTTTCTAAAATTTCTTCCCTTTCTTCTGTATCATCAACTTTTTCTTCTATCCTGGGTCTTTCCCATTGGTATACACACACTGTAATTTCTTCCATTAAAAAGAAAAAAATTCCTTGACTTCACTTTCCTCTCTAGCTGTTGCCCAATTTCTTAGTTCCCATTTATAGTAAATCTCAGGAGACTTGTCTCTACCAATTGTTTACACTTTCCTCCCTTCTCTCTTGAACCCTCTCAAACCAGGCTTTTGTGCCTCATCACTCCACTTAAAAAACCTAATTCAGGGCCCAAGTCCAGGAGTACCACATAGCTAAATACAATGGTCAGTTCCCAGGTCCACCCTTGGTTTCTTAGCAGCATTTGCTCCACGGATTCACACCCTCCTTGAAGAAATGTCTTCTTCACTCGGCTTCCAGAACACCACATTAACTGACTACTTCCTCTCAGTCTACTTTCTCGGCTTTTTCTCGCCTTGCTCAAAATGGTGAAGCACTGGGGTGGATCCTTAGACCTTTGCTCTTCTCGCTCGACTCACATCGTATGCCCATGGATCTAAGTCCTGTTCTTTTCAGATGGCTCAAATTTGCATTTCAGCTCCAGTCTCTCTCTTCAACTCTAGGCTGGCTAACAGCCACCTTCACATGTACTATTGAATGTTCAGTTGACATTTCAAACCCAATATGTTCATGTCCTCTGCCATCCCTATACCCGCTCTCTTCACTGTCTCTATAGGAGTAAATGGGAGGACTATTACCAGACCAAATACTTTGTAGGCTTTTTATTTTTTATTTTAAGATTTAACCACTTTTTAGCCTCTCCAATGCTACTAACTGTTCTCTCTAGTCCTTGTTTACCAGTGTCCACTCCTGGACTACTACATGAACCTCCTAAGTAGCTTCCCTGCTTCTAACTTGCCACTCCATGGATCCTCTCCATTCAGCAGTCAGAATGATCCTTCTAAAAAATTAAGTTTAATCTTGCCACTCCTTTGCTCAAACTACCCAGATGCCTTCTTACAATAGCTGGAACATATATATGTATATATAATCCTGTACTGCAAGGCCTTTCCTGATCTAGTCCCTTCTTATGTCTCTGGCCTCGTTTCTCACCACTCTTTCCATTACTGCCTTCTGGACTGCTGAGTTAGCCTCCACCACTGTGTGAGCTGATTCTCCTAATAAATCCTGACCCCCTCCCTCTATTCTATTGGTTCTGTTTCTCTGGAGAACCATGACTAATATGCTAAGTAAGACAAAGTAGTTTAAACAGTAGGGAATAATTCCCTCCTTCGTATGTAGCAACCTAAGTGTGTGTGTGAGTGTGTGTGTGAGAGTGTGTGTATATGTGTGTCTGAGAGTGTGTGTGTGTTATAAAGGAAGAAAGGGAAAGTGGTGGCACACAGAGAGGATGGGTGAATAAAGAGTAGAACTCTGCTTTTAATGACAAAAGAGTTTGAGGAAATGCCTCTAATCTGAAGAACATGCTATAATTATGCATCCTGTTTTATTGGATACTTCACTGAAACTGAGCTCAACTCATGGCTTCCTTTTTGTAGGTGCTACTGGGCAGCCCAGCTGGGGTCAAGACAGGGGTCAGGAGAATCACTCATATTGCATCAATTCTTAGTTACATCTATCTTGGCACAATCCATCACATGACATTGTCCTGGGACAAAGGTTTGTCCATGGTGTTGATGGGCAGTTAGTGCCATAACCTCTTTCCTTTCCTCAGTATCTTTAATAAGTAACCTTTAGCTTTATGATCTGAGTGTTTCTTGCCTTTTGGGTGTATTAGGAAGGGTAGAGATTAACTGTCTCATCCTATCCTTATGTGTTGAGTTAATCCAGGGCATACTGAGAGTTGTTCCTAAAATAAATAGATTGTTCTTAATGATTAGAGGTCTTAGGATTCTATTTCAATAAGGCATCTTTCAAAGGAGTCCCTCAGTTCTGTTCTCCTTACTTCCTCCTCTTAGCACGAGGTCAGTCTCTTTTTGCTACTCCTGTAAAGTTGAATTCAACCATTGAAATGATAGAGAATTCATGGACTGGCCAATTTTATCCAGGCCACTAAAGGAGAGTTTTCATGGGCTCTGGGAAGCATTTGGCTTTCTCTATAGGCAACTCTGGAGAGAAAATTGAGGTTAAAAAGGAATCTTCCTTGTCTGTGAAAGAAGTTCTATAGTTTTAAAAATTTGTACAAATAATCTACTTGGCTAACAGAATTAATCATAAGGGGATTTAGTGAAGAGTGCTTAGGTTTTAGTTCAATTAAAAAGTACCCACTGTCCAATGGAGAGCTGAGCAAATCTGCTCCCTGCATTCTTTCATCAATTGACGTCTTAACTTTTTAATGGGTTTATTTTTGTCAAGCAGAGAATCATAGAAATCTACTCTATTTTACTTGTCTCCAGCAGAGTGCATTTAGTAGAGCCCAGTGGTATGGTTTTGAAATTTTGAGAGGGGTGGGGAAGTGCTGAACATTAATAAACATGAAGGTCAAGAAACCCAGAATACAGAGGGTTTTGTTATTCTTTCAACATTTGTCACCAGATGCTTGTTTCAAATAAGTCTGGCTTTGAGAAATGGTTTTAAAGACTCGCTTAGATGTGACAGCTGTAAGAGTCCCTCGTGAACTCTGAAACGGCAATCTCAGCCCAGCTGCTCCTGTTTAGGGCTATCCAGAATGAAAATGCTGTTAGCGACAGATTCATTTCTCCTCCTCTAATGGCTTTGATAAACATTGAGTGCCAAAGAAGAGAGTGAGTTTTTTGTATTTTTCCTCCTGTCTGGGTTTAACAATAGTCCTGCATTCTTGACTACCAAGGGTATGCAAAAGTATAATAAACATGGTAATGAGGGGCACTGCAGTGAACAAGCAGTAAGTATGTGAAGGCTCTCAGTTTGTGGAGGGCTGAATTCCTGTGACTGCGTTGCAAGACAGACTCTATGGAAGACTAGAAGAGTGGGCAATACACCAAATTAACTCATTTCATTAAAATCCACACAGGAATTTGGCTGCACATCTCATACATGTTGAGGCATGCTTGGAGAATTTCCTTGAGGTAACTAACTGGTGTGAGGAGTGGTGCAGTTACTTTTAATAAAATTAAGTTTGATGCACTTCTTTGTGGATAGACTGTCTCATCACTTAGATTGTCAACATGTTGAAGGCATGAGTCATGGTTTATTCTGTTTTGTATCCTTCATAAATTCTAACATCATGTCATGCACCCCCGTTTCTAAATTAATTTTCTTTTGGTTGAGTGAGACATTGGGAAGTTACAGAACTTGGCACCAACTAAAAGGAAAACCATGTGAGGATGTAGGAGTGGGAACAGGGGTGGGGGAGTGGCTACTTACTACCTGCCAACGCCATACTTTGCCTGTGTGTGCTTTGGTATAGTGTCCAAGCAGGAACCCCAGGAGTAGTTTCTTGCTACCTGAACCCCTATCTTTCAAAATCCTACTTATCCTCCACTGTCCAGCTCAAATATCACCACCTCTAAGGAGCTGGGCCAAACTCCTCAGTTGAAATTAATTTTCTTCTCTCTATTCCTAGGGCAGGGTTTCCAAACCTCAGCACTATTGTCATCTTGTACCAGATAATTCTTTTTTTCGTTGTGGGGAGTGTCATGTGCATTGTATGATGTTCGGCAGCATTCCTAGTCTCTACCTTCTGGAAGCTAGCAGCACTTCTGCTGTCTCCAAATATTGCCAAATGTCCCCTGGGGATCAAAATTGCCCCTGGTTGTGAATCACTGTTCTATAGCAGTGCTATAGTCTGCATATTTATGTCCCTTCCAAATTTATATGTTGAAATCTTTACTTCCAAGGTGATGCTATTAGGATGGTGAATCTTTGAGAAGTGAGAAGGTCATGGGGGAAGAGCTTTCATGATTAGGATTAGTGCTTTCATAAAAGAGGCCCAAGAGAGAATGCTCCTTCTGTCTGCCATGTGGAGTTAGAGGGAGAAGACCACTGTCTGTGAACCAGGAAGCAGGCCCTCACCAACACCAACTCTGCTGGTGACTTGATCTTGGACTTTCCAGCCTCCAGAACTGTGGGAAAACAGTTCCACTGTGTATAAGTCACCCAGTCTAAGATATTTTGTTTTAGCAGCCAAAAATACCTAAGTCAAGCAGTTTTTTTGGATAGTCCTTATAGCACTTGTCACATGTTCCTTTTTGTTAGTATATACACTTCACTTGCCTGTTAGATTTTAACCTCTTTGGGTGTAGAAGGCAACCTATAGTTTTTAATTTTGGTGAGTTCTCAGCATCACACTCTTAGCACTTTTTTTTATTGCTTGCATAACAATTTACCACAAATTTAGTGGTTTAAACAACACCCATTTATTAGCCCACAGTTCTGTAGGTCAGAAATCTGAATCAGCTTGGCTAGGTTTTCTGCTCAGAGTCTAACAAGCTGTTGGCCAAATGGGCTCTTACCTGGAGGCTCAGGGGAAGCATAGCCTTCCATGCTCATTCACGTTGACAGAATCCAGATCCTTGCAGGTGTATGTCTAAGCGCCTTGCTAGCTGTCAGGTGGGGGCACTCACTGCTCCCAGAAGCCATCTGTATTTCTTTTCATGTGTCTCCCTTCACCTTCCAGCTGACAGCTACATGTCAAATTCCCCTAGTGCTTAAAATCTCTGACTTCCCTTTGTGGCTGCTCTTTTGCTACCACCGAGAGAAAGGTCCCTGCTTTTAAAGGCTCCTGTGATTAGATTACCTTACCTAGATAATCTCTCCTCCTCAGGTCAACTGTGCCATATAACATGACACATTCACAGAAGAGATATCCTATCACATTCACAAAGTTCCAAAGATTAGGTTTATTCCTTCTGTAAATGAGGTTTTTGGAGAGCAGGGCAGGTCTCCCAAACAGGTCCAAAATGGCTTGAAAGAGCAAGAAAAGGAGACTGGCTCAGAGTTCTTACTGTGGTTAGGAGGTGAAGCCCATGCAAGGGTTCCTGCATGGGAGGAGGGACTAGCATGGTTTCAGTCTCTTTTGGCACACCTGGGCTTTCTTATTGGCTTACTCAGATGTCCTCATCCATTTCGGCTTCTACAACAAAGTGTCATAGGCTGGATGGCTTGTAAGCAATAGAAATATATTTCTTGCAGTTCTCGTGACTGGAAGTACAAGCTCAGCATGTCAGCAAGATCAGTTCTGATGAGAGCTCTCTTCCTGGTTCATGACTGCCAACTTATATCAGTATCCTTCCATGCAGAATAGGAGCTAGTAAGCTGTATGTCCTCTTCTTATAAGGTCTCTAATTCCATTCATGAGGGCTCCACCCTCGTAATCTAATGATGCCCCAAATACCCCATCTTCAAATAGCATCACATTGGGATTAGGGTTTCAACAGATAAATTTTGTGGGGAATCAACACTGAGTCCATGGTACCAGATGTGGAGCAGAAGGGAGTGAGGGAGGGGTGAAGCTTAAAAGCTGTCATTAGTCAAATATCAAAAAAATGGAGTCAGACTCCTTGGAACGTAACTGGTCATTTTATAAGGCACTGAACAGAGATTATTTTTTAGACTTTTTTTGTTTTGAGATGGAGTCTCACTCTATCACCCAGGCTGGAGTGCAGTGATGTGATCTTGGTTCACTGCAACCTCTGCTGCCGGGGTTCAAGCAATTCTCCTGCCTCAGCCTCCTGAGAATTATAGGTGCCTCCTGGGATTATAGGTGCCTGCCACCAAGCCTGGCTAATTTTTGTATTTTTAGTAGAGATGGGGTTTCACCATCTTGGCCAGGCAGGTTTTGAACTCCTGACCCTGTGGTCCACCCACCTCGGCCTCCCAAAGTGCTGGGATTACAGGCCTGAGCCACCGCACCCAGCCAGACTTTTAAATGACAAAATCAACTAAGTGTCTTTTTCAATCATATCCTTTTCAGTTTTTCCCTTAGTATATTTTTAAGTAATAATGACATGTTGCTCCAGTTATCAGGTGTTTTCCTTTTGTTTTTAGTTTGGACAGTGGTGAACTCAGGGCTCCCCCTCCCTCCGTTTTAAGCTGGTGGAAGAACAGAGGTCTGTCAACAGTCGGTATCCATAGTCACAGTGTGGTCACTGCCTCCAATAAGTAAGATGGCTGGAACTTCCCTTTTATAAGTGATTGATGGTGGTGACACCCAATTTCTGCTTTTACTGGGGACATTGAGAGATGGGCTTCCTGTAATCACTAATAGAAATATTATACGTAGCAACTATGCATAATTTATCCAAAAGAAAGGATATATTTTGTTTGGCATTTTTTTGCTTCAATTTAATTATTAATGTGTTAAATTAGTTTTAGGGATGAAACAATCAAGGTCTTGTGGTACCATGCTCTAAAAACATAACTGACAATTGCACCCATTTGTCCTCATATAAAGAAGGGAGCGTCATGTGGGAAATAGTCAAGCACTGCCCCCAGTTTGCAGCTCAGGATTTGCAAGAGTCCTCCTGGCACAAAGTATGAATGGCAGATTCAAAATTAAAAAGGGTCTTGATAATTGGAATGATGGACAGAAGCCAACAAGAATGTAGTGGGATATTAGGAAAAACTTCTCAAGGGACCTATGGAATGGTTTGTCTTTTAATGAGAATAGAGGATACTAATCTTATAAAAACTTTTCCTTCACAAAGAGTGATACCTTTTCACTTAAACATGTCTTTATATCTACAATGAGGGAAGACAGACCACTTATAACAGTGCCATGCTTGAACTTCCTTTTGTTTTGGAGTTGGAATTCTGTGTGCTAGCACAATTGAATTGTGTGTAGGCAATGAGAATTCTCATCCTAAGAGATTGTGTGTGCCTGTGTGTGTTTGTGTGTATGCATGTTTGGTGTTTGGTTGGTTGATATAAACCTGGATCCAAAGGTGGCCTACTCTAAATTAAGTTGACTTGCCAGAACTTCTTGGATATACTAGAGATCATTGGTCCTTAAAGTGTGGCCCACAAACCCCTGAGAATCCCTAAATTCTTTTCAGAGGCCCTGTAATTTCAAAGTGATTTTTATAATAATACTAAGATGTTATTTTCCTTTGCACTGTGTTGTTATTTGCACTGATAGCTCAGCAAAAGTGGTGGGTAAATGTCTAGCTGCTTAACATGCATCAAAGCAGTGGCTCCAAACTGTATTTGTGATCACTGTATTTTTAATTACGATGCTCTTGTAGTTTTTTTAAAAAGCCAGTTTAACTTAATGCTCTTAATAAAACAGTAAAAAGTTAATTTTATTAAATATCAAGCCTTGAGTTTATGACTTTTGGCATCAGACATAAGTACAAGAGATTTACAGAACTGTTTAGCTCTCACAATTGCGAAAGTAAATTCCCAGTAATAGATCTCTTATCTTATGTATCATTTCTAGTAGTTCAGTTTCTCTGATGGAACCCTGAGTGATACAAATCTCAGAGAGGGAACTTGATAGTTATTTTCAAATATTTTCATGGTTATTTTGTGACCAAAAAAGCAATTTTATTTTGTGTTGATTCAAAGCTTAGAATGCAGTTCCCATAGTAGAGTGAGAGGCAGGGTGGTCTTTGGACTTGGAGATGGACTAGTTTGGTTTAGATTCCAGCTTTGCCATTCACTTGCAGTTTTGGTTTTCTTATGTGTAAAATGGGGATAATAATCGTACCCATTTCACAGTAGAGAGAATTAAATGGGTAAATACATGGAAGGTACTTTAAATAGTGCCTGTCATAAACTACGCACTATTAAAGTTTCTATTAAAAATTCTTTTTTTTTTTTTTTTTTTTTTGAGACGGAGTCTCGCTCTGCCACCCAGGCTGGAGTGCAGTGGCCGGATCTCAGCTCACTGCAAGCTCTGCCTCCTGGGTTCAGGCCATTCTCCTGCCTCAACCTCCCGAGTAGTTGGGACTACAGGCGCCCGCCACCACGCCCGGCTAGTTTTTTGTATTTTTTAGTAGAGAGGGGGTTTCACCGTGTTAGCCAGGATGGTCTCGATCTCCTGACCTCGTGATCCGCCCGTCTCGGCCTCCCAAAGTGCTGGGATTACAGGCTTGAGCCACCGCGCCCGGCCTCTATTAAAAATTCTTAAAAGTTACAGGGAAATAGATTTTGCCTCTAGGAATTTTTAAACCATTATAGCTGTTCAACAAAGTACAGTGGATCCTTAAACATGAGGGTTGGGGTGCTGACCCCCTGCAGAGTCAAAATCCATACATAACTTTTGACTCCCTAAAAACTTAACTACTAATATCCTACTGTTCACCAAAAGCCTTATTGAGAACATAAGCAGTCAGTTAACATATTTTGTATGTTATATACATTTTGCACTGTATTCTTACAATAAAGTAAGCTATAGAAAAGAAAATATTACTAAAAATCATAAGGAAGAGAAAATATATTTACTATTCATTAAGTGGAAGTGGATTATTGTAAAGATCTTCATCCTCATGGTCTTCATGTTAAGTAGGCAGAGGAGGAGGAGGAAGAGGAGGGGTTGGTTTTGCTGTCTTGGGTGGCAGAGGTAGTGGAGGTGGAAGGGGATGCAGGAGAGGTAAGGACACTTGGTGTAACTTTTATTGAAAAAAATCAGAGTATATATGGACTTTGCAGTTCAAACCCATGTTGTTCAAGGGTCAGCTGTAGTGGAATGCCTTGCAAAGAACAAAGCCTCCCTTGACTCTCACCAGGGAGACAAGAGGGAAAAGAAATACGACTTTTTAGTCCAAAGACTTAATACAGCCATTTGTTAGTTGTGTCATCACAGCAAGTCATTTAATCTCTCAAAATCTCCATGTCATCATCTACAATATAATTTAAGGGGAACAATATGATTAAAGGTGCTTTGTTATCTACAAAGTGACCTACAAATGTCAGTCCTCGTTATTTCCCTGAAGTCTTTGAAGCAGAATCTGGTTGAGCTTCTCTTTGTCAATGACACCAGAGAAAGGATTCTTGTATTGAAGAGACGTTTGGACTAGATAATCCCTGTGGCTTTCTCCAGCTCTGAGAGTCTATGAACTGTTTCTCAAGTAGCCTGCCTGTTGAGGTTTGTGATCATACTAAAGGAATTAATAAGGGAAATTTTTTAAAACTATTTTTTTTTCCAGAGGGAATGAGATCAAGCTGTACCAAATAAGGAAATTAAATCAAACAATCAGTTTGGAAGATTAGCTCTTTCCACGTATTATTGTCCCAATTTTAGTTGTGGTTGTTGTTCGTTATTTGCAGAGGTCCTTCTTCATTTGAACAGCCAGTTCTACTTGAAAGTGTGTAATTCCATCTTCCATACTAAGGTTTAGGATAATTTGACTTTCTCATTTTCTTTCTCAGAGCCTCAGATTGTTATGGTTAAAAATAAAGTATTTATCTTCAGTTTAGAAATCTAATAAAACTTTGACAGGAATGTGGAATGGTATAAAGCATCTCTTCAACAAATCCATCTCAATAACACTTCCTGACAATCAAAAAACCTTCAGGGCCACCCCTTAATGACTTCTAAAGTTTTAACGGATTTGTACTAAGGATGTGAGAATGACTGAAAATGGGTTTTAAAGTAGTGCTAACTTGTTTGTTTTAAAATCCCTCTCTGATTTGGGTTTTGAAAAGGGTTTGAGAATATGCCTCCATTAAAATGTAGACTGATGAAGTGATTACGATAATGAGAGCGTTACTTGCCTTTGGTTTGGAATTACTAGAGAACTGCTCCAAGGTAAAAGTTTTGTAAAGAAATAAATGTTTCTGAGAGACTTAGAGTCAAGCTGCAGAGGAAAGAGGGTAGCTAGAAATCTACTTTCTAAGAGCTGGGTGATTGTCTACAAGGATGTGAGGCCCTGGGTATCCTAAGGTAGATCTAACCAATAGTGGGCAAGTTTAAAAGATGCAATGTTTCTTAATGCCTGGGCACATTGTAAGAATTAACTAGGGTAAATTTTCAAGATCACGAATTGCCAGACCTCTGTCTTCAAGATTCTGATTTAAAAGATGTGGAATATAGATTTGAAATTTATAAAGTTTATATGAATATGAATTTCCAGGTGATCCTGATGATTGGCAATGTTTATAAACCACTGGAATGATATACTCCTCAGGATCTTAGGTTTACATAGAAAAGAATGGAATTTTCAGAGTGAATTTTAAGAACTGAGTTGTTGTGGGTGATCTTGATGTATTTGAATCTTGATTGCTAGTCTTGAGGGTCTTAGGGAAGTAAGAACTAGTTGTCAACTCTGACTGATAATTGTAAACTGAAGGGAATTCAGAAAATGGGTCAGTTTCTGTGAGTTAGTTACATTATTCTGGGGCCCTGCGATTATAGAGAACAGTCTTCTGTCCACATTTGATAGACAGAACTAAATGTAACTTAAACTTGTACTTTCTGATTTGCTGAGGTATGGGAACACTGTCAGGAAGGAAAATAGGCCCAGATTTTTGATCCAAGGTTGTCTTATAAAATCTTATTTAATATTTTCATCATATAAAACTGTATTGTATTTATTGGTGTTTGGCCTTTGGGTCTTGGGTTTGGTATGCAGCAAAACTTAATAGGTGTTTAGTACATATTTGTTAAATGAATTAATTAATTAATGAAATACAATTTGTGTTCACACTCAATGTACTGTAGATTAACTCTGCTTTATCAAATCTATGATCCTAATTTATTATAAATCATTTCTGTAAATACAATATTTACAAGTAACTTAAAAACCTTAAATGTGTTCAGAGAATTGATTGTCGAAGGTTATCTGGCAATACATTCTTCCTGAAGGAAAACTGTTTCATGCAATGGAAATGACATTTTCTCATACACCTATAGGGCAAGAAATACATTTTGAGTATTTTTTTTTCTTAAAAGATAAAGGATATACTTTAGAGATTTGAATCTAACTCTTCAGGTAATATTGGCATAGGTTAGTAGGAGAAGCTGCAGTTGCTAATGGGTCACAGTAGTTTAGAGTGAAGAAGGGAAAATAGGAAGCTTGCAAGAGATAATGGAAGAGAAAAGTGTCTTAGCACTCAGCTTCTAAAGTTCTCTGATGCTGGGCTTGAATCTTGAGTCCCTTAGTTTTCTGGGATAGAAGCTGTTAGTGCTTACCCACATCTGCTGTTTTTCTACCCGGCCCCACAGCAGGAGCCCATTTCCCACTCTGCCCTGCAATTAGGCGTGGTGATGTGATTGAGTTCTGGCCAATAGGATGTGAGTGGAAGTTGTGCGCATCAGTCTTTGGCTTAATCGCCTCTCAGCCTTTTGGCTTAGATCAGATGTCGTCTTTGGCCTGGCTCAGCATCACTTCTGCTGGGAATGGCCCCATTCCCTTCCTCCATCTGCAGGTTGCATGCAGGGCATCAGGCAGAAGACTCCAAGGCTCCTGCTGCTGTGAAAGCCCTTGAATTACTTGGATTATTCATTACCGTGGTAAACTTAGCCTGGCTTACATAGTTTCTAAGCACAAGGACAAAAATATGAAATTGTGTCCCTTTAGGAATTCACAGAGGTAGTATGCAAGAGTGGTTTAACACATGCCATGAGCTTTGAAAACCTAAGGAGTTTACTAACGTAAAGTCTACTACCATCTCTGTTGTGTAGCTATGTAGCTTAGGGTCAGTTACTTACCTTCTTTAGGCCTCAGTTTCTTCGTCTCTAAAATGGAGATAATTTTTTAAAAAGACATCCAAGTGGCCAATAAACATATGGAAAAATGCTCAACATTACTAATCATCAGAGAAATGCAAACCAAAACTACAATGAGATACCATCTCATACCAGTCAGAATGGCTATTATTAAAAACTCAAAAAATAAAAACAAAAACAGATGCTGGCAAGGCTGTGGAGAAAAGGGAATGCTTATATACTGCTGGTAGGAATGTAAATTAGTTCAGCCACTGTGGAAAGCAGTTTGGAGATTTTTTAAAGAGCTTAGAATAGAGCTACCCTTTAACCCACCAATCCCATTACTGAGTATATTCCCAAAGGAAAATAAATTTGTCTATCAAAAAGAAACTTGCGTTCATATGTTCCTCACAGCACTATTTACAATAGCAAAGACATGAAATCAAGCTAGGTGCCCATCAACAGTGGATTTGATAAAGAAAATGTGACACATATATACCATGGAACACTACACAGCCATAAAAAGAACAAAATCATGTCCTTTGCAGCAATGTGGATGCAGCTGGAGGCCATCATCCTAAGCATATTAATGCAGAAACAGAAAACCTAACACCAGTGTTCTCACTTGTAAGTGGGAGCTAAACGTTGGGTACACATGGACATAAAGATGAGAACTACCAGAGTGGGGATGAAGAAGGGGGAGCAGGGGTTGGAAAACTACCTATTGGGTACTATTCTCACTACCTGAGTTACAGGATCAATCATATTACACACCTCAGCATCATGCAGTAGACCTATGTAACAAACCTGCTCATGTTCCCCTGAATCTAAAATAAAAGTTGAAATGAAAAATAAATAAAATGGATTTTTGTGTGTGTGTGTGTGAGATGGAGTCTCACTCTGTCACCCAAGCTGGAGTGCAGTGGTGCGTTCTCCACTCACTGCAACCTAAAACGGAGCTATTTATAGTACTCCCTCAAAGGATCATTGTGAGAATTGAATGAAACTGTTAATAAAGTTAGCTATTATGATTAGAAATGACAATGACTACATTTTAATTTATTCAAGTGCATTTTCTAAGTGCTTCCTACATCAGGGCAAGGAATTTGGAAAGGATAGAAAGAGTAGCAGGACCCATTTTTGCCTTCAGAGAGTCTCCAGTCTAGGAAGATAATTGGAGGACAAACCAATAATTACAGTGTATGAATGGTGGTGTGAGTCTGCCAGCTTTTAAATCTGATAACTATAATATATTCATATGCTAAAGATATGCATCAGTAGGTGGAGAGATAAAATATTCTTTTCAACATGTGTATATATAAATAATTTTAAAATATTTTAAAATTTAAATTTAAGATTTTTTTTTTCCAAACTGGCAATGAATTTACAAGCCAGGCTGCTTTTCTGGAAGTCAATTAGCCCTTCAAAGAATGCTAAAAGTGAAGGTTTGGTCATTTCAGGGCAATATTTGGAGCCTTGTAGACAACTTCAGATGGTTAATTTACTCTAACAGTGAATAAGAGAGGTGTGCTGCAGTGTGTCCTCAAGGCTGACTTTTTAGTGATAATTTTACTCAGTCAATTACCTCTTTTTCTTTCTGTCAATTTCATCCCCACCAAGCCATCACAGTACACAGAGGATAATGCAGGTGAGTGATAAAACATAGGGTTTGGGAACCTATCCACGCCTTTTTAGGCTCTGGGAATTTCACCATGAAAAGGGATTGGCACAATGAAACACGAATTCAACATCCATTTAAGCATTTTCGAGCTTGTGTGAGCTTTAGAATTGAAGAGGAATCCCTGAGGATGCTTATGCAAGAGCCTAGTAAACATTTTTTTCTTGACACATAAACAAGCATTTTTTTCTAGCTATTCGTTTCCAGGCACTGTGCTAGGAGCTTTAGGCTTAAACATAAGTAAACAGGAGCCAAAGTTTTATGGAAAATTTTTATTCAAATATTTCAAATTTTGTAAGTGCTGCAATCAGTAAATATTCTAATTGTCATGGTTCCCCTGAAGCCTTGTCTGCGTGATGCTGTGATCAGGAGAGAGGCTCCAGGTTGTGGTGGCTGAGCTGCTGCTTCAAAGGAGTATGGGAGTTGTGGGTGGAGAAGAGAGCGGTGAGCTTTGCAGGCAGTGGAGACAGGGTGTTCTGGTACAGGGCTCTTTAATTGTCATGACTTCTTGATTTTCTGGGGTATCTTAAAAGAGACGTTGGCTCAAAGATCTGGGAAATTTTATTAAACATGTGACATCTACCAGAACAAGAAGTTAGACATAGCTGCTAAACCTAACTTTCACAAATATTCCCCGAACCCCCATATGATTATTTTCTCAATCCAGCCTCCTCCCATCACTATCACAACTCTCCTAATGAAAGGAGCAGGAGGAGAAGTTTCTGACATTTCCTTCTCCAGAGGCCTTGTCTTCTTTGCTGGTTTATGATTTATAATTGTTCATCAAAGTGCTCTGAATATCCCAAGTTACCTAAAATTAACATATCAGTTAATTGGATTTGATACTATTAGAGAGATGGGAAAATATTCTCAAGCAATTGGTTGAAATCAAGGACATAAAAAGAAAGACATTATGCAAATATTTGGTTATTAAGATTTTCTGCCTAGAGGGGATAAAGTCACATAATGGGAAATAAATGAGAATCAAAACTTTCCTCTATGTTTTAATATTAACTTTCTTTAAGAGTAATATTTGGCCTCTTTAGCATCGTATCTTTATCAAGACAAAGGAACAGAAGCATAAGAAAGTACTGAGTGCTTTGGGGTGATATGTGGATATGGAGTATTGGGAGTGGACATGAGGTAGGGGTGGGAGGGTGGAATGGAAGAGTGAGGCCAATGAAGTAGACGAGTTTGACTATGGAGCACTGTGCTTATCACATGGGGCTTTTCTAATATGAGTAATAATCTGTTCCCAAACATCTAATGAAGGTAGTAACTTTTTAAATATACCTTTCATGTTACAAGACAGTTTCCCATTCATTATCGCCCATGATCATCACAGCAATTTGGAGGTGGACTGGTGCTTGCCGTAGGTCACACAACAGACACTGAGATGTGTCTTTCTGAAGGCATTTTCTGCCATTTACTTGGTGAGAACAATTGGGATGAGAGACCATGAATAAGTTGTTATCTTTGGGCATTGAGATTATAATGGATAATCTGGTTGGTAATCAGATTTTTTTTTAACTTGATGAAACTTAACTCTGGGGTCACTGCATCTGACTTGAAGAATTTAGGCCACTGACTTCAGAGGGACTATGTTTCTGCTTGATTGGGGCTTGGATGGCTTATTGCCTGGGCATTGCGGTTTCTGGGCACCTCAGATATTAATTGAGGGAGAACCCAATGACTCTGGCTCTACAGGAATTTTTTAAAAAGTTTTTATTATTTATTTATGTGTTTATTTTGGAGACAGAGTCTTGCTCTGTCACCCAGGCTGGAGTGCAGTGGCACAATCTCAGTTGACTGTAACCTCTGCCCCCGGGTTCCAGCAATTCTCCTGCCTCAGCCTCCCGAGTGGCTGCGATTACAGGCACCCGCCATCACACCCGACTAATTTTTTTATTTTTAGTAGAGACGGGGTTTCACCATGTTAAGACAGGCTGGTCTCAAACTCCTGACCTCAGGCAATCTGCCCGCTGCAGCCTCCCAAAGTGCTGGGATTACAGGTGTGAGCCACTGCATCTGGCCTGGCTCTACAGGACTTTTTAAAGAACCTCTATCCCCAAGCCGAATATGACTGGTCAGTCCGGGGGAATTCCATGGACTTCAATTATTCTTTACTAAATCCTCCCTGGGGGAGGCCTATTCATTTTTCCCTTAGTCCTTTTCTTTGTGGTTTTATAAATTTCCAGTCTATGACCTTTAAGTTGGAGAACTGAGCTGGAAAAGAATGCTTAGATCTGATTCTCATTTTTTAGCACTACAATAAACTATTTGTTCTAAAATAGCTTTATTTTCTAAGTCTTATTCTTCCAACAGGATTGTAAGTTACTGGAGGGCAAGGGCCTTTCTTCTAGATCATTTGTTTTTCACATATTACTTTTGACCCTTCTAGCCTTTATATCCTGATTTTAGAAACGCTCAAATAAAACCTTGCATCATGTGGAAACAGCAGAATCGGGTAGTTACGAGCCTGGCTCTGGAGGAAGATGGCCTGGCTTTTAAAATTACAACTTCATCACTTACTAGCGGCATCATCGTAGGGAAATTACATAACTCTTTGAATTATATATAGATATAGATATAGTTGTGGGATTAAATTAGATATTGCACTTGGCACAGTGCTTGACAGGTAATGATCAGGAAATGTTGGTGGATCATCGTAAACAATCATTGTCTTTGTTTTGTGCCTCTACCACAGAACACTACAGACTGGGAAATTTATAGAGAGTATCAATTTATTTTCTCACAGTTCTGGAGGCTGGGAATCCAAGCTCAAGGTGTTGCAGGACTGTCTCCTTAGTTCAGCTAAAAATGGGGTCCCTGTCATACGACCGTGAAAAATTAGGCTCGCAGACACTTTGAAGGGTGAGAAGGGCAGGGTTTATTGGGTGAAAAGGAAAAAAAGGGAAGCAGGGACTGTCCACAAAGCCAGAGTCCTGCTGGGTGCCCTTCCCACCTCACAGATTAAATTCCAGGTTCCACCAGGAAGAGGAGGGGCGCGAACTTCCCAAGACTCCACCCCAGTGTGCACTCCTCCCAGTGCACAGGCCAGTTGGAGTTTCTCTGGGCACCCCTTATCACCTGGCTGTCTTGAAGGTATTGGCATCTGGGGTCTGGTGAGTGCCTTCTGGCTGCATTCTTAATGGCAAAAGTTGGAAGGGCAAGAGAGAGTTAATGCACTCCCATAAGCTCTTGTTATATGAACACCAGCTCATTTAAGGGGGTGGAGACCTCAAGACCTAAACACCTTCCAAAAAGGTCCCACCTCCAAACATCGTGGCATTGGGATTAAGTTTCCAACACATGAATTTTGAGGGACACATTTAGACCAGAGTGATCATCATCTTTTTATAATCTTCATCATTCTTATCTCTGGGGATGGTTGATGATAATGCAGTTGGGTACCTCTATAACTTCTTAATTAATTTTGATTATTTTCAGCCTGGAAAGAAGTTCTTGGTAATGTGTCACAGGGCTCCAATGGCTTTATACAGTTTAGATAAATTTAGAAGGCATCATTAGCCAGTTAAGGATGACCACACATGTAGGAAGATCAGAAAATATACAGCAGATAGAATTAAAGTTTGAAATGATGAGCTAAAACGGCAAGGCTACATTTACAGAGACAAGTATGTAGAACTGTATTCAAATTAAAGGTCAAACATACAAAAATAAAATGGAATATATACAGCACTGGAGAGACCTGGCTGAATAGAAGTTAGTGGGGAAAGATCTTGAGAATTTTGTTGATCAGAAGCTGAGCCTGAACTGCTGGTGTGGGGCTTTTACTTAGAGAACAATACCAACTTAGACTACATTAATCAGAGTGTAGTGTTCAGGTCAAGGGAGGTAACTGTCCTGTGGTCTATCGTGCCAGTATGAGCACACCTTGAAATATTATGTTTAGGTTCACGTGCTTTTGCAATCATCTTTTTGCCATTTTTATTAAAGGTTTGAGCTTTTTAAAATTAGCTCTGAATAAAAGTAATCAGAAGGGGGGCAGATTTGTTAAATCAGCCAACACCACTCAACATTTTGTAGTTGAGGACTCTGGTGATAAATTATAATTTAGAGAGAACTTTTTTTATGCCTTTCTCAAGAGAGAGTCTTACTTTAGGTTTGACCTGAAAAGCCAGTTATGTCACTTTATTTTCTGCTTAAGCATTAGGCCAAGTTTCCTTTTGACCTTTTCATTCTCATTGTGTATTACCTCTCCTTTATTTTTCTCTCGCCTCCTCTGCCACTCAGTACTGCATCTCTCTCCTGTGCTTCCTTTCATTATGTGTTCTCACTGTGCCTGCTACTTGAGCTCTTAATTTGATGCCTTTTTATGATCCCCATCCTCTCTACTCTCTATTTAGGGGTTCCCTTTTCACTGCAGCTGGTTAGATAATTTTACCTAGGATTTTCATAGCTTAATGATGACTCATATAATTGTATACTTTTCAGATTGTACATTAAAAAAATACAGTGACAGTCAGGGATCTAGCCAAAAGGAAACTAATGGCAAAAACTTTGGAATTTAGAGCAGGCTGGTGCAGGGAGGATGTCTTTTATTAGGGCCCCAGCATCAGGGACAGTGCCTGGTGATTGTGGCAGATGAAATAGAGTGGCATTTCAGTACCCACAAAGTTCCTTTCTGGGTAGGGCAGAGGGCTTGACAAGGGGTATTAGAAGTTCATTGAGCAATGAGGGGCCAGGATAGAAAATTGGGGTTGTTAAGGTTGTTTGTCTCTGCTTTTATTCTTAGACCAGAAAGTTCTGTTGACATCTGGACTTGATGTCATTTAGCTGGGGGGTGGGGAGGGAGGGTTCTTCTGGAAGCAATGACTAGACCTCATTTCCCAGTTCACTGATGGTGACTATTTCAGGCCATGCCAGAAAGAAAGAGGAAGAATATTGGGCAAGTGGAACTTTTAGAGACAATTAAGTCAGACAGTTTAAGCTGCAACTTAAATGAGTTGGAGAGTACTTATTATTCCGTGCATGTTCACGCCTTAACTGATGCGTGGCCATCTCACTTCACAGCTATATGAGTCTCATTCTCTTCTCTAGTGAGGGAAACTGGGATACTCATTTTGCTTTTTTTTTTTTTTTTCCTGCAGAGCTTATACATTTCTCTTGGATATCGTCCATGACTTTTGTTTTGTTTTTGGCCAGAAATTATGTCACTTATATTACGGGGGGTGATTTATGTAAAATATGTTAGTGACTTAAATGGAAGAAATTTTGATAGTGATACTAACCCAGTTGTAATTACTTTAGTTATTGCAAAGCAAAATGTAGAATGACAATGACTTGAAGTATTAACCAGTGCATTTTCACAGTTGCATGTCTTTCTTACACTTTAGGGAAGGGAGGCCACGGAAAGAATGACTATAAGAAAAAGGAGTCTTTTCTTGCTCTTGAGTTTCAAAATATAATTTTGGAACCCAAGGCAGAGATAATAGTGAGAGAAAGGCATGAGAGAACAGTCAAATATTCGCCCTGACCTGGAGAGGGGCCTAGGAGAGCTGAGGGAAAGTCAGGGGACCCTGGGAGTCCTCAAGGCTGGGAGAAGGGAAGGAAGACTGAAATTTGGTATGAGCAGTATGGCCAGGGACCAGGCGGGGAACACAGATGTCAGCCTCAGTGGAGGCACAGTAGAAGGATAACGACATCCTGGGACTCAGCTGATGAGTTACAGCTCAGGGATGGCAGTGTGGATGGATGACACTCAAAGCCCAGACACCTCAAACGTCCTGACACTGTGTAATCTCCTCTGTCCCCAGCCCGCACCAGATGCAACTCCTACAGAAGAGGGGAGTCCTGAACTGACTGAGCAAACTCTCAGAACTGATCATGATTCACATTTTTACCCTTGACGGAAAAAGGATTCAAGGAACACACTGCATTTCTGTTTTAGAAAAATAAAGTTGTATTTTTGCATACTTGAATTTGTTCTTCTGACTGTAAATGCTTTAGGAAAAGGCACTGGAGGTGAGTTGTTGACTGAATGGGCTGTTTCCAGGTTGGAAAAAGCACTGAAATGCAAGTCAGGAAATTTAGAATTTAGTGTTGGCTTTGCTACTGCTTGACCTTGGGCACAAATTTTTCTCCTTTGGGCTTCTCTGTGTCCATTTATGTGGCTGGCCTGGACTGGGGCTTCCTAACCTAGCGGCAAAAGTCTCTTGGAGGTCCTGAGGAGTTTTTCTAAGGCATCTGAATCTACGTATGAACCAGTCATTGCTGTAGATGAAATAAGTAATATGCCTTTGTCCACAAGTACCACAAATTTAAAAAATGTTTGTAGATCTATTGTGGTCAATAAATGTGATTAATTCATTTAAAAGCACCACTGGCTGGTTGCAGTGGCTCACGCCTGTAATCCCAGCACTTTGGGAGGCTGAGGCAGGCGGATCACAAGGTCAGGAGTTTGAGACCAGCCTGTCTTAACATGGTGAAACCCCGTCTCTACTACAAATACAAAAGTTAGCCGGGCATGGTGGCACGTGCCTGTAATCCCAGCTACTCGGGAAGCTGAGGCAGGAGAATTGCTTGAACCTGGGGAGGCGGAGATTGCAGTGAGCCGAGATTGTGCCACTGCACTCCAGCCTCGATGACAGAGCAGAACTCTGTCTCAGGAAAAAAAAAAAAAAAAAAAAAAAACCAAAAAACACCACTACATTTTGATTCTATTTTTATAATTAACTCTTCTCAATTGAGCAAAACAAAAATTGTAACTGCTATTTAGACATTGTAGAGGAACACTTCTAGTCCAAATTTTAGTCTAAAATGTGGTTTCTGTGGGAGTACAGGATTCCTAAAGAACCATTCCAAGCCTCACTGGCCACAATCCTAAAATAGAATTTATGTTAATTAGGGATCAATAATTACTGATATATAATTATGCTAGAAATGGTTGATTCTCACACTCTATCTGACAGTGGTACTAAGTGATTTATCTCAGAAATATAAAGAATCAGTAATAAAGGAGATGTTTTAATCACTGCATCCAAATAATCTCTTCTCTGATACTAAAAGTCACCCTCTATTTATCTCTAGAAGGGTATAATGGTAAAAACTTAGGTTCAAATGTTGCTTCTTCTGCCTATTTGCTGTGTGTCCTAGATGACTTAACTAACCTTTCTGAGCTGGATTACTACTATTCCTTAAAATGAAGATAAAAGTACTCATTACACAGGGATGTTGTGAAGATAAAATGAGATAAACTGTGAGCCCATCATGTGGTCTGGCATAAAGAAAATGGTCAAAAATATTTGTTCCCCTTAAAGCCTTTTGGAAAGCTTATTTAATGTAAAGGTATAAAAAGGCAAAATAAATTAACACTGGCCTAAATATAAAAACGTGTAATTTAAACATTGAATAAGCAGCAATTAAAGCACATGTTCACTTGCCACTTTGTCCAGAGCTGGTTTGGAATCATCCCATTCTCTCCACGTAATGAGCAATGCAGCTTGACCGCCTGGAAAGCAATTCGGCACTGGGTCCTGTCTCTCTAAATCTCGGAAGAGCTTTCACCTGTTTTCATCCCAAGCCTTGTCTTTCTTTCTGAGCAAGTACTGAGAGTGTATTGTTCAGCCGCCCCCATTCAAGTGCTGCCAGGAATGAGATCGTGGAGGTGCCCTCTGTTGTGAGGTCTTGAAGTAGAACTTGAATGGAGAGAATGTGCTTTCAAAATAATTTAGTTTGAATGCATTTTCACTTTGGTGGGGAGAGGAGGCACAGATGGCTGAATCAGGACATGTGCCAGTTCTTTCCTCACACCAGGCATCCAGTGAATGCAGGCTGTGGGAAAATGAGCTTTAGGGGAAGGACGAAGGCTAAAAGAACCCAGAAAGTGCTTGCATGATGTGTTCCCTGGTCCACCATTAAAAACAGCTGTTTAGGGGAGTGAAGGGGCTTTGCTAAGAGATTAGGCTGGCTTCGGAAATATTTGCTGCATTGCAGACCCTGAATAATAGAGATAATTGATTGCTATTAGTGCCTTCAGGAACTGTTCTATTGGAGAGAGTGGCTTGGATAGGAACAACAAGTGGCTGGGAGACCAGATCCCTTCCCCCAGCAGGAAGCTTGCCAGGATGTAGGTTTCCCAGGCTCACCTGCTATCCTCCTCCAGCTCTGCCAAGCCGTTTCTGGCTGGATGCCACTCCCTGAAGCTGTCAGGAAAGTTGTTTCACATTTCCTGATCCTCTGATTTGCGGGTCCCAAAGCAGCAGCTTCTTTGCTTCCAACTGCTTCATTTACTCATTCCCCAACACTGCTGCACTCCAACTGACTTACTGAAGTTCTTTCAGGTTCCAGGGAGCAGACAGGCTCGGGTTGTCTAAGGTTATGGGAGTTATTGTGGGGATACATGAGCGGGAGAGAAGACAGAAAGCCTTTCAGTAGCCAAATAGTCAGCCTCAAGGAACAGAGCAGATGTTTCTCACTCAACAGTAGCGCTCCGTGCCTGGGTTATTTTGCTAGGGCTGTTTTAACCATGTATCATAAACTGGGGAAGTAACAGACATTTATCGTCTCTCAGTCCTGCAGGCTAGAAGTCTGAGATCAAAGTGTCAATGGGGTTGTTTCCTTCTGAGAATTGTGAAAGAGAGAATTTGCTCTGTGGTCCTCCACAACTTCTGGTAGTTTGCTGGCAATTTGGAGGCTTCCTTGGCTTATAGGTGCATCACCCCAATCTTTGCCTTTATCTTAATGGGACGTTCTTCCTGTGAGCGCCCTGTCTCCAAATTTCCCCCTTCGATAAGGATGCCAGTCACAATGACTGTTGGACACTGTTATGGGTTGAATTTTGTCACCTAAAAATCCATATGTTGAAGTCCTAAACCCCACTACTTTGCAGTGTGGCCTTATTTGACTGTAGGATCTTCACAAGGGCAACCAAATTTAAATCCACTTTTATTCCTGTCTTCAAGACTCAGTCATAGCCCTGAATAAGCGTATCCTTCCTCAGTCTCTCTAGGGATTGTAGCTTTCCTGCTACTGAGTGTCTTCTGTTTCCACTCTTCTCTGTGACTTGTGCTTTCTGCTGTTTTATGACCTCCTTATGTTGAGTTTTCTCTCTGTGACTTTGGCTTCCATATCATTCTCTTGATTTCTGACTCTTGGAAGTATTGAAGCTCCTTGAGAATGTCATTGGTTTAGTCACTTCCTGTCCAGCACAGAGCCTCCCACCCGTCAAGGCTGTCCTGTCAGGCTGCTCCCGAGGCCTGCTGGTTTTTGGCAGGTGGCTTGGCTCAGGCACCAACCTCTTGACCAATCAGCCTTGGCCATGATAGTGGGTCTCACAGAACACAGCATGGTGACCTTGGCAGAAATCATTTCCCATGGCTGCTTTTCTCAGAAGGAGGCTACAGACATGTGGACGTGCTCAGCTTTCAAAGTGGCTGTGTGACTGGCACTGTGCAAAGCCCTGGAGTTCAGTGGAAAAGCTGTGGTTCCTTCCGTGTACATTTTGCTTAGGTGTGTTCGATGCTTGGCCCATGTAATGAGATCTGGCCTGGGCAGATCTCATTTCATGATTCTTCTCACTTTGAGAAACTCCTCACAGAGCCATCACGATTTTTTGAGTCTAATGGTGTATTTAAAAATTTTAAAATGACTAAGGCGGCTTACAGTTATGGCAATATAAACGTTTACATATAATTGCTTTTAACTCCTTTGGTTATTAATAAGAGAATTAGAGTATTTATAAAACTATTACTCATATGCACTTCAGTAAGGGGACACAAGCTTACAGGGTTGTAGGATGACTGTCTTTACTCTGTCTGCTAGAGTATATTGTGGCCATATGTGTATAAGTTTATTTGGCGATACCATCAAATGGCTTAAGTTCAGGATCTTTGTGCATGTGACTCCAAACCAAATGGTACTCCTATCTACTCCAGATTTGCTCCCCTTTCATTCCTTGAAAGGATTTGAGGCTGGAGGTACAGGCTCTTCAAGGATTTCATTAAACTTATGTGATTCTGTATAGGTTCCCATTTCAAAACCCAGTTAAATTACATAAGTTAGGTATGTTCCTTTAAAAATTCCCTTTGACTTGGTATGGATGATTAAGCAAATTCCGTGCCTAACACTGTGCTAGGGCTCCCCAGAGAACATGAAACTAATCAAGGTGTAGGCCGTTGCTTCTACCAAGTTCCCAGTTGGTACAACTCATTGGTCATAATCACCTTGTGTTGTATGAGCTTTTTTTTTTTTTCTTCAGCTGTGGGTTGTAGGCATTTGAGTGGTACTGCCCACAGCCCTGCACCTTGTTGGCCCTCCTCCATGTGTACTGATTCTAGAATTCCTCCTCTACTTGCGGCTTTTATGGTTTCCACGTGCCTTTCAATAATGCCGGCTGTTTCCCCTCCTGCTGCTCTGCTGGCGTTGCCTAAGGTGCATGTGGCCTCCACTAAGCGTGAAGGCTTTTAAAGAAACTTTTACTTCCATAATGTACTTTTTAGCGTTTTCAATTTCACAGCCCCATTGCTGTTTGGGAAGCAAATGATGTATGAGGAGTTTCCAGAGAATTGATTTCTTGAGATCTGGGTGATCCTTGGCAATGGGATAGGGTTTTTCTGCCTAGTTACTACAGGGTAAAAACAGAAGAAAACAAACTGAAAGTCCTGACTTGAGAGAAGTTTTATTTATCTGGCTTTGACTGATCAAATAAAATCAGTGAAATTTAGTTATTTTATTTTTGGAAACTTGGAATTCACCCAGATACTCCTGATTGAAGAACAGGATGTTTTTTGTTTGTTTTTGGAATTGTCACTTTTATATATCAGAGAAAATTGGAAGCTGAAAAGCTTTACCTTTCCTTTGTCATCTTTGTGTTATTTAAAGGATTGGGTTTTTTTCGTATTTTTAAAAAAATGAGTTATTTCCGCAAATTCTAGAAATTTAAGATGGGCAATTTATTTTTTTAAAGTTTATAATTGACATAACTGTACATATTTATGGGGTGCAGCATGATGTTTCAATAGATGTATATACTGTGAACTGATTAAATCAGAGTAATTAGCATATCCATCACCTCAAACATTATGTCTTGGAGATGAGAACACTCATAAATCCCTCTTCTAGCTTTTTTTTTTTTTTTTTTTGAGACAAAGTCTCACTCTGTCGCCCAGGCTGGAGTGCAGTGGGGCAATCTTGGCTCACTGCAACCTCCACCTTCAGGGTTCAAGAGATTCTCATGCCTCAGCCTCCTGAGTAGCTAGGATTACAGGTGCCTGCCACCATGCTGGACTAATTTTTGTATTTTTAGTAGAGACTGGGTTTCACCATGTTGGCCAGGCTGGTCTCAAACTCCTAACCTCAGGTGATCCACCTGCCTTGGCCTCCCAAAGTGGGATTATAGCTTCTAGCTATTTTAAAATATACAATATGCCATTGTTTAGTCATCCTGCTTTGCGATAGACCACCAGAACGCATTCCTCCTATCTCACTACAGTCTCTCATCTCCTCACGCACCACTCCCCATCCTTTGGTAACCAGTATTCTACTCTCTACTTCTATGAGAACAATGTTTTAGATTCCACACATGAGTGAGATCATGAGATATTTGTCTTTCTGTGGCTAGTTATTTCACTTAACGTAATGTCTCCCAGGTTCATCCATGTTGCCACAAATGACAAGATTTTATTCTTTTTTATGGCTGAATGGCATTTCATTGTGTATATACACGCTATATTTTCTTTATCAATTCAGGTATTGATAGATATTTAAGTTGATTCCATATTTTGGCTATTGTGAATAGTGCTGCAATGAACATGGGAGTGCACCTATCTCTTCTACATACTGATTTCATTTCCTTTGGATATATACCCAGCAGTGGGATTGCTGGATCATATGGTAGTTCTATTTTTAATTTTGAGGAACCACCATACTGGTTTCTGTAATGGCTGTGCGAATTTGCATTTTCACTAGGAGTGTGTAAGAGTTCCCGTTTCTCCACATCTTTGTCAACACTTATCTTTTGATTTTTTGACAGTAGCCACTCTGACTGGAGTGAGGTGATATCTCACTGCAGTTTTGATTTGCATTTCCCTGATGAGTGATGTTGGGCACCTGTTCATATAGCACCTGGTGCCTTATTCTGTCCGTTTGATGAGGTTGTGGTTCCCTGAATGTTATTATTGACGCTTATGGGCATGTGATAAGTCTGTGTATCGAAAGACTAGGTATTTATTTCCAGTCTGCAAAAACTGAGTTTGTCCCCATCCTTCCAGAACCTCTAAGCCTTCTGTTACCGTCTCCGAGCCTTGAAGAGGCGCTGAACCTTCCAGAGCCTCTAAGCCTTTTGTTACCGTCTCTGAGCCTCTGTCACTGCCTCTGTTTCAGCACTAGATGGCACCATAAGCCCAAGTTTGCCACAAGTCCCTGGTTTGTGTGTTGCCACATTTTCAGCACTAGAGGGCGCTCTGAGCCCAGGTGTTCCTGTGACCCTGTTTCTGAGGGGTCTGAAAAGCTTCGGGGAGTTTCCGCCGTGGGCTGGGGCGGGTCGAGATGCTCCATTCCGGCGCTGGAGGGTTCTGCCTAGCTCTGGGCCTCACTGTGGTGGGCCCAGCACTGGGATCCAAGGTAACTTCTTGAGTCTACTTCTCTCTCCTTTCCCCAAGCAGACGCTGCCTCTCTTTGTGCCCGGCGGCCTGGGGTTGGGGGAGGGATGGGACGGCAGCGCCGCGGCCACCACGGCTGACCGACGCTGGGTCACACCCGGAGTCCGCAGCCTCCGAGGCCAGCCCAGCACAGGGCTACTCCTGAGGCCCACGCGGCTGTGGCCTGCCTGCCACCGAGGCAGCTGGCGCCGAGGCGGCCCAGAGCACGAGGCCGCCACATCGGGCGCGGGTCCCCCGAGTGACTCGGTCCACAGGCTCTGGCCTGGCCTGGGGTTATCTGGTTCTGCCACACAGAGGAAACCAGCCAATGTCGGGTTTCACCGTAGCTCGTGGGGGCCAGTGCTGAGTTCTAAGACGAAGTCCTGCACTGAGCGCTTTCCCCTTCAGCGGACGGGGTCGCTGTTTGCACTGTGCTGCCCAGGTTTGGGGGCGGGATGGTGGACGCAGCACCGTGGCCACCAAGGCTGACGTTAAGCTGGGTCGCACCCACAGTGCTTGGCTTGGACTGGCACATCCCCGGCCTGCCTGCCTCTGGTTCCCTTGTGGCCGAAGCCCCTGGAGACGCCCTCAGTGGTGCAGGCCGACCATGAGCCCATCCCACCAGGACCAAGGCCTGGCACCCGGGAGGGTCCAGACGCTCCATCTGCGGGCCCTGGCCTGGGATGGGGCCTGGGATTCTGCCCGGTGTCATGCTCCACGTCAAACTCCTGCACTCACTCCACTCTCCCTCCTTGAAGCAAGCAATGCCTCTCTCCAAGCTTCCAGGCTTGGAATTAGGGAAGGGTGAAGCAGGCAGTGAGACTCTGTCCTTCCTACCCTCTTCAATGTGTCTTTTCTTATTACTGTGCTAAAACCAGGCACTGAGATCTCTGACCTGGTTTCCTTAGCTCTTGTAAAGGTACCTTCCGGCATGGGTACGTGTTCAAAAGAATGTTTCTGTGGGGAATGATCACTGGAGTATTCTTTTTGGCCATCTTGCTCCACCCCCAATTGTTCAAGACTCCTGGACTATTACAGTCAAAAAGGAGCTTCAAAACCACTTTCTTTGGTTTCTAGCTGTTTCCTTATGAGAGATACCCGTTGCTATCCAGAACTCTCTGATTGGAAAGATTTAAATCTATCAAAAAATCATTGGACGAATTAACCAAATGCATGCAGAGTTGCTGATCTAACTTGTTACCAAAAAGAATAGCTTAACACAAAGAAACTTTTTCTAGTGGGCTTGTAAGGGTTGATGACAAATAAATTAAAAGTTTTAAATTATTAAATTATTTAATGAATTACTTTCAAAATGCAGAAAATATCAATGACCCCTATACCTCCAGCATCCCTCGTTTTATGAACCACTGATAGAGTTTGTTCAACCATTATAGGGGATAAAAATTGAGGTCTCAGAAATACTAAATAATGTTAGCAAATGTCACATAGCAGTTTTCTTTTCAAAATCAATTGGAGTGATGTCATTAATATGCAGTAATTATAGCTCTTGTAGCCTTTCAGTTGGGGTGTAGCCCAGAGTTTGCATGATTTATATTGAACTGTCAAAAAAAGTAAGCTAAGCCTGAGTCTTTCAGTCTCTCTCTCTCCCCCACCACACCCTCCCATCCTTTTTCTCACCTCTTATCTCTTATATTCTATCATTTTAGTGCCATTATATGTATTTATAATTTAAGTTCATATTGACATCCTCCCAGTGACAGGAGTACAGGAAATGATGTAGGTGCAAGGTGCTTACAGTCTGGAGGAAAGGGTGTGAAGCAAGAATGAGAAAGCCTGAAGGAACCATGCAGACATCCTGTGAGTCTTTCTCTGGGGCTGTGTGGCCTAATGTCTCTGCGTTTCTTGGGCTTCTGCTTCATCCCTTTCTTCCTGCAGACTCTCTCCCCTTGCTCTCAGTGCAGTGAAAAAGGTGGCTGTCCTTCAGGTCAGGTGCCCTACACAGAATGATCAGAGCTTTGGTATCAACTCCTTTTTCATAAGAGAGAAAATCTGATTTGCCTTCTTGGGACAGGTGGCTGGGGATGTTCCTGGGAAAATCTCAGGGGAGGGGAATTGTGGATGCTTTTCTCCCTTCCAAGGCATCTGTGTCATGGGTTTAGTGCTCTATAGTTCACAGAGTGCTTTCCTAAACATCAGTTACTCTCGTTTTCACTACAAACTTGAGAGTGGATGTTACTAGTGCATTCCTTGTACACAGGAGGAAACTGACGGTTACAGGGATTAGAGAGTGTACTAGTTTTTTAGGCTGCAGTAACAAAGTGTCATAAACAGAGTGGCTTAAAACAAAAGAAATTTATTGTCTGTCAGTTCCAGAAGTCCTAAATCAAAGTATCAATAGAGTAGGTTCCTTTTAATGTCTCTGAGGGCAAATCTGTTCCAGGCCCCTCTCCTGGCTGCTGGTAGTGGCTGGTCATCCTTGGCATTCCCTGACTTGTAGCTGCGTCACCCCAATCTTGCCTGTGTCTTTAGGTGTTGTTCTTCCTTCCTGTGTCTCTGTCCAGATTTCCCTCATCTCATAAGGCTACTACTCATATTGTATTAAGGGCCCACCCTAGCCTAGTAAGACTTCATAACTTACCTAACTACATCTGCAAAGATCCCATTTCCAAATAATGTTTTCACATTGTGAGGAACTATGAGTGAGGACTTTAACCTGTCTTTCTGGGGGAACACTATTCAATACATAATAGATAGTTTGCTCAAACTTTGGACTCAACTCAGAACTCCTGAGTTTTCAATGGGAATCATTCTTTCCCTGGTTGATTGGGCAATATTAAAGCAGAAAACGACCATGGCTAATTAGCTGTCTTCTCTTTGTCATCGAATCAAGCAGTTATTCAAAATAAACAAAGCCACTGGCTACTTTATCACTTACATACTTAATCGTATAAGATGTGAGGGTAGGAGTTTGGAAAGAAAAAATTTTTGGTCAAACAGATAGTTGTTCTATCTTTCATGAAGGAAAATAAAATGATAAAAGAGTAAAAGTAAATCTTTACATGAGGATTGATACAATAAATATATTGGATATTGTTGCTGAATGGTTTCTATAAAGTGCGTTGATAATTTACTTTGAGTTTATTACAGTTTTCCTTGGCCCACCCATAGGCTTACTGGATGCTTAAAAAGAAAACAAATCCAGATTCATTTTATGAGGCCAGAAAACAAATCCTCTAACTATTAGCACAGGTCAAAAGGAAAAAATGGAAGTGACACTAGTTGCCGAGTTATCTCTTCTCCTGCAGTTGGTCCTAGAATAGAAATTATTATTTTTCTACGATGGGCCAGGGCTAGAGTGACCATATAATTTTTCATCCAAACTGGGAGGCTTTAGAAAATGAAAGAGATGATAAAAATCATTTAAAATTATATTCTCCAAAAATATTTGCTGACCATTGGATTGTTTTATTTTGTTGGTGAATTTATACAACCGATCCATTCAAAAGCTATTTAAAAGATCTATTAAAAAATGTGTCACATAATTGTGAATTGTAAAGCAAAATAAAAAACTTAATATTCAAAGATCTGAATATTTAAAAACAATACAAGCAGTATAATTCTTCCTGGTATATATTCGTATATGTTCATCAGTTTCTTAGCTGTTTTTCTCTAGTACTGTGTCACTGGAATTTTTCTGAAGAATTTTTTTTAATATAGTCTTATTTTTAAGATTATTTTAAACAAATTGCCTTTCATCTTCTTTAAAGTTGTGTCTTATGGTAATAAGTTGGCAATTGTTGCTTTTTTCAATTGATCTTGGTAGAGTATAATATTTTCCATCAATAAAATAAAATAATTTCTCTACAGATGCTAAGGTATTTGGTAAAACAATAGCAAATTCAACTAAATGGTGCACACTTTCACTGCTTTTTTGGTATTTAAATGTGTAGAAAGTTTAACCTAAGTATTTTTAACTTTACAGATACTTTTGCTAGTATTTTGCTGAGAATTTTTACATCTATGTTCATCAGTGATATTGGCCTGTGGTTTTCTTTTTTGTTATGTCTGTCTGGTTTTACTATTAGGTTAGTACTGGCCTCATAAAATGAATCTAGAAGTATTCCTTACTCTTCAATTATTTTTGCATAGTTTGAATAGAATTGGTAGTTGTTCTCCTTTAATGTTTGTTAGAATTAAATAGTGAAACCATCAGGTCCTGAACCTTTCTTTGATGGGAGATGTTTTATTATGGCTTGGTTCCATTAGTTGTTTTTGGTTTGTTGAGATTTTCTATTTCTTCCTGGTTCAATCTTGGTAGGTTGTTGTGTCCAGGAATTTATCCATTTCTTCTAGTAGGGAATACTTCCAGATTCATTTTATGAGGCCATTACTAACCTAATAGTGAAACCAGACAAAGACATAACAAAAAAGAAAACCCCAGGCCAATATCATTGATGAACATAGATGTAAAAATTCTCAGCAGAATACTAGCAAACCAAATTCAACAGCATATTAAGAAGACCATTCACCATGATCAAATGGGTTTCATCCCAGAGATGCAAGAATGGTTCAATGTATGCAACTCTATAAACATGATAAATCACATTAACAGAATCAAGAACATAAACTGCATTCAATAAAATTCAACATCCTTTATGATAAAACCCTTATTAAAATGGATATAGAAGGAAATACCTCAAAATAATAAAGTATATGTGACAAACCTATAGCTAACATTGTACTGTACAGAAAAAAATTGAAGGACTTTTCTCTAAGGACTGAAACAAGACAAAGATGCCCATGTTCACAACTGTTATTTAACATAATACTGGAAGTTCTGACCAGAGCAATTAATCAAGAGAAAGAAATAAAGAGCATCCGAGTTGGAAATGAAAAAATCAAATTAGCCTTGTTTACAGAAAACATGATCTTATATTTGGAAAAACCTAAAGACTCATCAAAAAGCTATTAGAACTGATAAATTTAGTAAAGTTACAGAATACAAAATCAACACACAAAAATTAGTAGCATTTATATATGCCAATAACAAATAATCTGAAAAAAATAGAGAAAGCAATCCCATTTACAATAGCTGCAAAGAATATGAAACACTTGGAAATCCATATAACTAAATAAGTGAAAGATCTATACAAGGAAATCTACAAAACTCTAACTAAAGGAATTAAAGCAGTTGAAGAGGACACAAAAACTAGAAAGATATTCAATGTTCAGGGATTGGAAGAATTAATAGCGTTAAAAGGCCAAAATCACCTAAGGCAATTTAAAGATTCGGTGCAATCCCTGTCAAAATACCAGTGACATTCTTCACACAAATAGAAAAAAATCGTAAAATTTATATGAAACCACAAAAGATCCCAAATAGTTAAAGCAATCCTGAGCAAAAAGAACAAATCTGAAAGCATCACAGTACCTGACTTTAAAATTTACTACAAAGCTGTAATAAGCAAAACAACATGACACTGGTATGAAAACAGATGCATATTCCAGTGGAACATGATAGAGAACCCAGAAATAAATCCATGCATTTGTAGCCAATTTATCCTCAACAGTGGTGCCAAGAACATACAATGGGGAAAGGACAGTCATTTCAGTAAATGGGAAAACTGGATAACTATATGCAGAGGAATGAAACTAGACCTTATCTCTCACAACACTCAATTCAAAATGAATTAAAGACTTAAATCTAAGACCTGAACATATAAAACTAGTAGAAGGAAACATTGGGAAGCACTTTAGGACACTAGTGTAGGCAAAGACTTTTATGTTCTGTAAGACAGAACTCAAAGGCACAGGCAACCAAAGCAAAAATAGACAAATGGGGTTATAACAAGCTAAAAAGCTTCTGCACAGCAAAGGAAACAATCAATAAACTGAAGACACAACCTACAGAATGAGAGAAAATATGTGCGAACTGTCCATCTGACAAGGAATTAGTAACCAGAATATACAGCGAACTCAAATGACTTAGTGGCAAAAACAATCAATCTGATTAAAAAATGGGCAAAAGATCTGAACAAACACTTTTCAAAGGAAGCCATACAAATGGCCAACAGGTTAACAACAACAACAAAATACTCAATATAACTACTCATCAGAGAAATGCAAATCAATGCCATGATGAGATATTATCTCACCCCAGTTAAGATGACCTGTATCAAAAAGTCAGAGAATAACAGATGCTGGTGAGGATGTGCAGAAAGGGGACACTCATACACTGTTGGTGGGAATGTAAATTAGTACAGCCACTATGGAGAACAGCATGGAGATTCCTTAAAAAACTGAAAATAGAACTACTATATGACCCAGTAATCTCACTACTAGGTATACACTAAAAGAAGGAAAATAAATATATCAAAGAGACATCTGCACTCCCATGTTCATTGTGGTACTATTCATAATATCCATAATATGGAATCAACCTAAGCGCCCAACAATGAAGGAATGGATAAAGAAAATGTGGTGTATACACACAACAGAATGTTATTGAGTCATGGAAAGAGTGAAATCCTGTCATTTGCAGCAACATGCATGAAACTGGAAGCCATTAATATTAAGTGCAATAAGCCAAGCACAGAAAAACAAATATCACATGATTTCATATACGGAAGATAAAAAAGTGAGTATCATGAAGATAGAGAGTAGAATGGTAGTTATCAGAGGCTGGGAAAGATAGTGGGGAGAGGAAGAGGAAAGAAAAAGAAAAGAAAAGAATGTAAATTTAAAAATAAATAAATAATTTCAAAAAAGAAAGAAAAACCCATCCCATTTACAGTAGCATAAAAATTACTTAGGAATAAGTTTAATGAAGGAGGTAAAAGATCAACACACTAAGAACTGTAAAACATTGATGAAAGAAATTGAAGACACAAAAATAAAAAGGTATTCTATGTTCATGAATTAAAAGAATTAATGTTGTTCAACTGGCCATATTACTCAAAGTGATCTACAGATTCAGTGAAATTCCTATTAAAATTTCAATGGCATTTTTTACAGAAATAGAAAGAAAATTCCTAAAATTTGTATGGAACTATAAAAGAACCCAAATAGCCAAAGCAATCTTGAGCAAAAAGAACAAAGCTAGAGGCATCAACTACCTGATGTCAAAATATACCACAAAGCGCCTGTAATCCCAGCACTTTGGGAGGCCGAGACGGGTGGATCACGAGGTCAGGAGATCGAGACCATCCTGGCTACTACGGTGAAACCCCGTCTCTACTAAAAATACAAAAAACTAGCCGGGCGAGGTGGCGGGCGCCTGTAGTCCCAGCTACTCGGGAGGCTGAGGCAGGAGAATGGCGTAAACCCGGGAGGTGGAGCTTGCAGTGAGCTGAGATCCGGCCACTGCACTCCAGTCTGGGCGACAGAGCGAGACTCCATCTCAAAAAAAAAAAAAAAAAAAAAAAAAAAAAAAAATATATATATATATATATATATATATATATATATATATATATACACCACAAAGCTAGAGTAAGCAAAACAGCATGGCACTGGCATAAAAAAAGACAAATAGAAAAATGGAGATGGACAGGGAACGCAGAAATAAATCCATGCATTTACAGCCAATTGATCTTCAATAAAGTTGCTCTGAACACACAATTGGGAAAGGACAATCTTTAAATAAATGGTGCTGTGACAACTGAATATCCACATATGCAAGAATGAAATTGGACCCTTATCTCACAACATATACAAAAATTAGCTCAACATCAATTAAAGACTTAAATTTAAGGCCTGAAACTCTAAAACTGCTATAAGAAAACATAGGATAAAAGCTCCATGACTTTGGTCTGGGCAATAAGTTTTTGGATGTGACCCCAAATGCACAGACAACAAAAGTGAAAATAGACAAATTGGAATATGTCAAACTAAAAAGCTTCTGCATAGTAAAGGAAACAATAAAGAGAGTGAAGAGACAAACTCCAAACTGGGAGGAAATATTTGCAAATCATATTTCTTATAAGGGATTAACAGCAAAAATATATAAGGAACTCAAACAACTTGATAGCAAGAAAACAAATAACCTAATTTTAAAAATGGGCAAAGGATCTGAAGAGACATTGCTCAAAAGAAGACATACAGATGGCCAATAGGTGTATGAAAAAGTGTGCAACCTCACTAATTATCAGGGAAATGCAAGTTAAAACCACAATGAGATATCACCTCATATGAGTTAGAATGACTATTATCAAAAAGACAAAAGATAACAAATGTTGGTGAGGATTTGGAGAAAAAGAAATCCTATGCACTGTTGGTGAGAATTTAAATTAGTATGGCAATTACAGAAAACAGTATGGAGGTTCCTCAAAATTTAAAAATAGAACTACCATATAGTCTAGCAGTTTTATTACTGGGTGTATATCCTCTACAACAGGACGGCTTAGTCTCAATTTTTATGTGTATTTTTTTATATATCCAAGCTATAATTTCTCACATTTGCCATTGAGCCCTCCGTCTCCACACCTCGCACCTTTGTGTAGCTTGCAGATTTTAGCACAAGTCATGGGACTTGTCCACCCACTGGCCAGCAGTAGCATTAGATGCTTCTCCCCCTACACCTGTGGCTGCAACAAGGTACTAATCTCTGGGTGCTAGTGGCAGAGCACACTTTGTGTTATCAGTAGGCACTCTGCCTGTGTTCCACAAAGGGACTGTCTGCAAAGGGTCAGAAAATGAAATGAGTTATCACTGTCATCTTTCAGATCTAACCAAGTATTAAAGTGACTATGAGTTTTAAAAATCTATGTCTTAAATAATTATTGAGATTTCCTCATGCATTAGAGTGAGCATTCTGCTCTACTGCACATGTATCTCACACAGTATAGCAGAATATGGCAGAAGCTGGAAGTAAAAAGTGGAAATCTATCACATGTCTTTCACCTTTTCCAAAACATGCAACTGTTAAGAATGATACTTTTATTATCACAAAGTGAAAACTGGTACAAATGACAAACCAGACAGGAAATAGACATAAACTGGAAAATGTCTCAGGGAAATGGGCATATGGTCTGTATTAGTCCATTCTCATGCAGCTATGAAGAAATACCCGAGATTGGGTAATTTATAAAAGAAGGAGGTTTAATTGATTCACAGTTCCTCAGGACAAGGGAGACCTCAGGAAACTTATAATCATGGTGGAAGGGGAAGCAAACACATCCTTCTTTACATGGTGACAGCAAGGAGAAGTGCTGAGTGAAGGTGAGGAAAAGCACTTTATAAAACCATCAGATCTCTTGAGAACTCACTCATATAATGAGAATAGCATAGAGGTAACCACCCCCATGATTCAATTACCTCCCATCAGGTCCCACCCATGACATGTGGGGATTATAAGAACTACAAGTTAAGAAGGAGCTGAAATCTAGGCAGAGGTTCCCGAATCTCAATTCTTGTCTTCTGTGCATCCACAGGACCAACACCACATGTAAGCTGCTGAGGCTTGGGGCTTGCACCCTCTGAAGCAATGGCCTGAACTGTACCTTGCCCCCTTTTAGCCATGGCTGGAGCTGAAGCAGCTGGGACACAGGGCTTTGTATCCCAAGGCTGCACAGAGCAGGGGACCCTGGGCCTGATCCATGAAAGCATTTTTCCTTTTGAGGCCTCCAGGCCTGTGATGAGAGGGACTGCCGTGAAGGTCTCTGACATGGCCTGGAGACATTTTTTCCATCATCTTGGTGATTAACATTCAGCCCCTTGTTACTTATGCAAATTTCTGCAGTGGGCTTGAATTTCTCCCCAGAAAATGGTTTTTATTTTGTGTTGCATTGTGAGGCTGCAAATTTTCCAAACTTTTATGCTCTGCCTCCTCTTGAACACTTTGTCACCGGATGATTTCTTCCACCAGATACCCTAAATCATCTCTCTCGAGGTCAAAGTTTCACAGATCTGTAGGGCAGGGGCAAAATGTTGCAAATCTTTTTGCTAACGCATAGCAAGAGTGACATTTACTCCAGTTTCCAACAAGTTCCTTATCTCCATCTGAGACCACCTCAGCCTGGACTTCATTGTCCATATCACTATCAGCATTTTGGTCAAAACCATTCAACAAGTCTCTAGGAAGTTCCAAACTTTCCCACATCGTCCTGTCTTCTGAGCCCTCCAAGTCTCTATGAAGTTCCAAATGTGCCCACATTTTCCTTTCTTCTTCTGAACCCTCCCAACTGTTCCAACCTCTGCCTGTTACCCAGTTCCAAAGTTGTTTCCACATCTTTGGGTATCTTTATAGTAGCACCCCACTCTCTTGGGTACCAATTTACCATCACATGGTCACACTAGATATAGCAGACATGATGTTAATGGCTCCTAATGTGGCTGTGCAAACTCCTGTCTTAATTTGGACCTGGATCTTGGTAGTAGAGTTGTACTCAGGTCACCACCACCCTGATAGGATAAATGAAAACCCTACACAGAAGCCCCATTCTGTGACTTGACATGAGATTATTTATAGTCACTCCCAATCAGTAGTGTGCTGGTAAATGTTTACCAGCTGACTTGGGTGGTGGTGGTGGTGATGCATGGGACAAGGGTGAAGAAGGGTAGCACTGTGTAGTGTTTGCTGATTTCTGTGGGGTGAATACTCCTGCTATAATTGATATCAAGCACCCAACTTGACAGTCATCAAACTTGGAGTTGGGAAGGGATGTGCACAATTGACTAGAGCACCGCTGCCAAGCCTCTCCCCAAATATCTGTCTAACGAAGCTGAATATGCTTCCCGCTAGCCAATCTCTCTCCCCCAAAACAGTTAACACCAGAAGTAAGATTTTTTTCTCACCGTGATTTGCTTCCTCTAAGACTCAGTCAATCATGGTGCAGTGTGGGTTTAGTTGTCTTTAGCTCAATTACTGTATCTTAGGAAGAAATTAAATAAAGTATTCTCTTCTACTTTTTGACCATTACACACCATTTATGTTCATAATATATACAGAGGCAAAATATACCACCTAAAGCATAACTCTAGTGTGTGTGATCTTCTGCCCCAGATCAACACCAGGGGAGAAAAAACCACCTGCAGATGAAGACTCCTTTAGCGTCTCCTTTTTCACATCCAGTCTTCCAAAATTATATGACAAAAAACTTTATGGAATATTCTATACAAGGTTAAAGACAAAGTATTTAAACCAGAGAACACTTAATTGTTATGTTCTAGATACCACAGGGAAAATTTTATTGACTTGAATCTCAAGTAATAAACCCTTGATATATGTGGGTTTGCTTCTTCATGTGAAAATAGAAAACTTATATTTTATGCATCAGTTATAGATATTGTTCTGCAACATTTCCTCTTAAAACAGGATGTGCCTTATGCTAATTTGCCATGAATATTTCAATATCATTTGGCAAAAGGAGCAGAGATATGACCCATGTCAGAAATACACCTCAACTTTGGGGTTGCCACATTCATCAGTGGTTTCTTTAATTACAGATTTATGAAGTGAGACCATTCTTAGCAGAACAGAAATTGAATACACCAATCAGAAAGGAGATGCTCATAGCAACCATGGAACACTGAAAATAAATAAATAGATAAAGAGCTACCATCACCAAAACAAAAAAGTCTTCATAGTTTTATCCTATGGAGCTGTGACAAGTTGCTATTCTATCTGAAAAACTGATGGAAACTGAAATCAGCAAAAGTGAGCTGGTTATAAAACCAGCAGACATTTATTGATGGGTGTTACTGGGACACACTCAGTCTTGAAGAGAATAGAAATGCATCAAAGTCCTACTCCAGGAATTTTTCCTGACCTTTGCTATTTAGGAATTGCCCAACCTCTGTTGTAGGTGTTCATTTATCTTTCCCATTCTCGAGTTAGTTTTATAGCACTCTTTTTTTGAGTATATAATGTAGTACCCTTTATGTGTATAAGGGAGACTTCTGACAGCTTCACATATACAAGAGATCCTTCCATGGGGAAATGATTTATTGTAATGGTCTTTATGTTGTTAGAGCTAGAATTGAGACTATGCTTTTGATCTACTTTGTAGCTCCATTCTGTGAAGAGAATTCTTTCTTCAAATGTCAGAAATCTTTGCTGTCAGCAAGACCTGCCCCTCCCCAGATTTATTTTTGCTTCAGTGTATTCTATGAGAAGGAGAGAAATAGGCTCATTTTTAATGTCCCTTCCACCCCGCCCCCCACTGAATAGTTGTCATTTTTCACTCTGGGATGGTCAGGAAGGGGTCAAGTCTTTGTAATTCCTCTTTCCTGGGAGTATAACCACGTTCAGGGGGACAGTAGTGATTTTAATGGGGTAGGGGAGTGCATCTTCTCTTAATCTATACAGCCTCATGGCCATTTTAGAGGCAATGTAACAGGTGATTACTAACTCAGAGGTACTATTTTCCTGTACCTGGAAGGTCACTTTTGCAATACAACAGCATCAAAATGCTTAAAGGGAAGTTAAGGGAAGTGTTGAATATGTAACAGATGGGATTCAGAAACTTAAGTGAGCTTCATCTGAAGTACAAAGATTTATAAACTCTGTTTAGTTTTCCGACTCTTCCAGATGATATTGCAGAGGAACAGAGTGGGGGCTACAGTGAGAGAGGGACCAAGATTTCAGGGAATATATGTAGAAGTAGAGCCTGATTTCTGAATGTATTTAGTTTCTTGCAGCTGGTTTTGCTAAATCAGCTTCCTTAAGTTGACTGATAAAGCTCATTGCACGAAGTTTCAAAGATGTCTTTTTTTTTTTTTCTGCAGCAGAATGTCCTAAAGGAAGTTCAACTCAATTGCCTTCCTTTGAAAAGACACTGAACCAAATGATTGTTCGATGGTTCTGGAAAGAAATATTTTTTTTCATTTGAAGTTTCTACTTTAGCCTTAAAACCTAGGTTGACAGTATAAGGAATTGCCTACCTTCCTTACTTTCTCCCTGGCTGAGTTATACGGAGTCATTAGGTGCTCATTAGACTAACACAAAGGTAGATAGCACCGGCTATGGAATCCATGACTCATTTAAAAATTTCATCAGTTCTCTTTAGCTTTCTGCCTAAGTTGCAGTCTTTTCTTGTGGCAGGTGGCCTGAAACTCTAAAATATTAGGCATTAAAACTCAGGACTTAAAAAAATTAAAGCTTTTTTTTTAATTTTATAAAACCAGATATTCTCTGATGTGAGCAGGTAACCAACTTCTCATCTTTGGCATTTGCCATCACCCTCCTTAGGATATGACTGATACCAGTGATTTTACTGAGACTTTTGAACCATATTGCCAAGTAGGTATTACTCTCTTCTTGAAAGTGAGGAAGCTGAGGCTTGGAGAGTCTGTAAGCAATGGAGCCTATACTTGACACCAGACTACCTCCCAGTGATGAACATGAGAAGTTAAAGCTATGGACCCTGTGAATGTGAGAAGAGGACAGGATTGCTGGCCCATGTGCCCACAGGGGAACCTGGTCAGAGGATTCCACGTCTAGTGGAGGAATAAAATGGCCATTTATTTCCACCTTGGCTATTTAACTTACTCTGCAGTTCTGGGGCCACAACTATCCCTAGGGGCAGGTAAGAACTAATAAAATGTGAGCTTGCAACTGTACCCCATATACTTTTGTCCTAAAGGTCACTTTTCTCTTATGCTATTGTATGTGGATTCTACATCTCTTCCTCCCAAAGCTATGGCAACAGGAAGATCTCTGTGGTTGCATGTACTCTCTTCAGAAAAGAGCATATACCTCAATTCATAAATCCTGGATGTTATTTTATGATTTCTAATTTAAGCAAATATCTTTTACTGGAAAATACTATTGGAAGTAAGAAAAATAAAAACCTTCTAAGAAAAATTTCAAATAATTTAGGACAAAATTGAAAACAAAGGAAATAAGATATTCAGTATGTTAAAAATAAAGACCTTTGGTTATGTCATGTGATGAAAACTTTAATTGACTTGCCTTGGGGGTTAGGGGCCTATTTCACACCTCATTCCACCACTTAAAGGGTACAGAATAGTCTAGACTTTTTCCGCCATAAACTCCTTTTAGTCCACCCTATTCCCTTTTGGTTTTTCTGATTTGGGGATTTACAGCTAATGAATATCAAATGCCATTTGTAGATGTGGCAGATGTGACTATAATGCACTCCGTGAATTAGTTCCTTTTGTTTTCCTTAAAAAGCCAATTATGATTCTGGAAACTGATTGGAGAGGAGAAAAGTAAAAGATTCACAATAAATTGTGGCATACCCCCATTTGGGAAAAGGTGTCTGGTGGTAAGCCACAGGGGAGAGGTTTAGTTAACATTTTCAATTTTCAATAATAATCAGGAAGAAGTAGTAAACAGCACGTAAATAAAGCAGGCAGATGCATCCAAGTGGGCTGGTGCTAGTGAAAGAGGAAGCAATGGAAATGGACGTTATGCAGCTTTTACATTAAGGCAGATAGGAAGCATGTGGGAATATGCTGACTCTTCTTGATATAGTATTTGATTGGTGCCAATTTTTCCTTTTTTTTTTTGAGACAGAGTCTGACTCCATCACCCAAGCTGGAGTGCAGTGGCGCAATCTTGGCTCAATGCAATCTCCGCCTCCAAGGTTCAAGTTATTCTCTTGCCTCAGCCTCCCGAGTAGTTGGGATTGTAGGCATACACCACCATGCCCAGTTAATTTTTTTGTATTTTTAGTAGAGGCAGGGTTTTGCCATGTTGGCCGGGCTGGTTTCAAACTCCTGACCTCAGGTGATCCGCCCTCCACGGCTTCCCAAAATGCTGGGATTACAGGTATGAGCCACCATGCCCGGCTGATTGGTGCAAAATTAATTGCAGTTTTGCCATTACTTTAAATGCCATTAAAAGTACTAACCTAACCTAATACTAATTTTCTCTTTCCCAGAACAACTATCTAATGTTATCACTTACATCACCATTTCCTCAGTCACCCAGCTCAAATCCTGGAAGTTATCTTTAATTATTTTCCTTTATCTATGTTCTAAAACTAAGTAACACTTATTTCACATTTACTATATGAAAGACACTATGCTAAACAGTTTTCATGTACTATCTCATTTAATCCTCAGAAAAATTCTTTAATGTAAGTATTGGTTATTTATATTTTGCAGATGAGAAAACAAGACGTTTTGAGGGATTTAATAACTTGGCCAAGACCTGATAGTTAATATAAACTAGTTCTCTGTATACTTAGTGTGCTGTCACCATGTGTAGCAGATTCTTCCTTGGTGTGACCTCTTTCAATCTTTTATTATTCTCCATTGGCTCATCACCTGCTGCAGTCATTTCATAACTTCTATTCCTGTCATGAGTCTATCTCGGCAGTGTGCATTGGCCATATGGCAAAAACTACTTCAACTGTGTAAGTCCTGTAACTTCCATGATCAAAAAGATTTACTTACTCCCCAGTGTTTACATACCACAACTAATTATAGTCCCATAACTTTTAAATAGTGTTTCCCTATTTATTATCGACTTGTTCTAGAAAAGATTAGTCTTTTTAACATAAATAATAAGTCAAGATAAAACTAAGTACAAAATACATAAATGAAAAAATGAACACAGAAGAAACTGATCATATGAAAAAAAACCCCATAAAGGCAGAAATGAATTTAGGGTACAAAAATTTATAAGACCCTGAATGTTTACCACCAAATTTAGAGTGGCCCTGATACATTTGTGTGAAGAATTGACACGAAGTTTGTAGCATCATTCTTTTTTTTTTTTAGGTTTTAACTTTTTTTTTTTTTAAATACTTTAAGTTCTAGGGTACATGCACACAACGTGCATGTACATATGTATACATGTGCCATGTTGGTGTGCTGCACCCATTAACTCATCATTTACATTAGGTATATCTCCTAATGCTATCCCTCCCCCCTACCCCCTCCCCACAATAGGACCCAGTGTGTGATGCTCTGCTTCCTGTGTCCAAGTGATCTCATTGTTCAATTCCCACCTATGAGTGAGAACATGCCGTATTTCGTTTTCTGTTCTTGCGATAGTTTGCTGAGAATGATGTTTCCAGCTGCATCCACGTCCCTACAAAGGACACGAACTCATCCTTTTTTATGGCTGCATAGTATTCCATGGTGTATATGTGCCACATTTTCTTAATCCAGGCTGTCATTGATGGACATTTGGGTTAATTCCAAGTCTTTGGTATTGTGAATAGTGCCACAATAAACATACATGTGCATGTGTCTTTATAGCAGCATGACTTATAATCCTTTGGGTATATCCCCAGTAATGAGATGGCTGGGTCAAATGGTATTTCTAGTTCTAGATTCTTGAGGAATTGCTACACTGTTTTCCACAACGGTTGAACTAGTTTACAGTCCCACCAACAGTGTAAAAGTGTTCCTATTTCTCCACATCCTCTCCAGCACCTGTTGTTTCCTGATTTTTTAATGATTGCCATTCTAACTGGTGTGAGATGGTATCTCATTTTGGTTTTGATTTGCATTTCTCTGATGGTGAGTGATGATGAGCATTTTTTCACGTGTCTGTTGGCTGCATGAATGTCTTCTTTTGAGAAGTGTCTGTTCATATCCTTTGCCCACTTTTTGATGGGGTTGTTTTTTTCTTGTAAATTTGATTGAGTTCTTTATAGGTTCTGGATATTAGGCCTTTGTTAGATGAGTGAATTGCAAAAATTTTCTCCCATTCTGTAGGTTGCCTGTTCACTCTGATGGTAGTTTCTTTTTCTGTGCAGAAGCTCTTTAGTTTAGTGAGATCCCATTAGTCAATTTTGGCTTTTGTTGCCATTGCTTTTGGTGTTTTAGACATGAAGTCTTTGCCCATGCCTATGTCCTGAATGGTATTACCTAGGTTTTCTTCTAGGGTTTTTATGGTTTTAAGTCTAACATTTAAGTCTCTAATCCACCTTGAATTAATTTTCGTATAAGGAGTAAGGAAAGGATCCAGTTTCAGCTTTCTACTTAGCCAATTTTTCCAGCACCATTTATGAAATAGGGAATCCTTTCCCCATTTCTTGTTTTTGTCAGGTTTGTCAAAGATCAGATGGCTGTAGATGTGTGTTATTATTTCTGAGGGCTCTGTTCTGTTCCATTGGTCTATATCTCTGTTTTGGTACCAGTACCATGCTGTTTTGGTTACCGTAGCCTTGTAGTATAGTTTGAATTCAGGTAGCATGATGACTCCAGCTTTGTTCTTTTGGCTTAGGATTGTATTGGCAATGCGGGGTCTTTTTTGGTTGCATATGAACTTTAAAGCAGTTTTTTCCAATTCTGTGAGGAAAGTCATTGGTAGCTTAATGGGGATGGCATTGAATCTATAAATTACCTTGGGCAGTATTTTCACGATATTGATTCTTCCTATCCATGAGCATGGAATGTTCTTCCATTTGTTTGTGTCCTCTTTTATTTCGTTGAGCAGTGGTTTGTAGCTCTCCTTGAAGAGGTCCTTCATATCCCTTGTAAGTTGGATTCCTAGGTATTTTATTCTCTTTGAAGCAATTGTGAATGGGAGTTCCCTCATGATTTGGCTCTCTGTTATTGGAGTATAAGAATGCTTGTGATTTTTGCACATTAATTTTGTATCCTGAGACTTCGCTGAAGTTGCTTATCAGCTTAAGGAGATTTTGGGCTGAGACAATGGGGTTTTCTAAATATACAATCATGTCATCTGCAAACAGGGACAATTTGACTTCTTCTTTTCCTAACTGAATACCCCTGATTTCTTTCTCTTGCCTAATTGCCCTAGCCAGAACTTCCAACACTATGTTGAATAGGAGTGGTGAGAGAGGGCATCCCTGTCTTGTGCCAGTTTTCAAAGGGAATGCTTCCAGTTTTGCCCATTCAGTATGATATTGGCTGTGGGTTTGTCATAAATAGCTCTTATTATTTTGAGGTACGTTCCATCAATACCGAATTTATGGAGAGTTTTTAGCATGAAGGGCTGTTCAATTTTGTCAAAGGCCTTTTCTGCATCTATTGAGATAATCATGTGGTTTTTGTCTTTGGTTCTGTTTATATGCTGGATTACGTTTATTGATTTGTGTATGTTGAACCAGCCTTGCATCCCAGGGATGAAGCCTACTTGATCATGGTGGGTAAGCTTTTTGATGTGCTGCTGGATTCGGTTTGTCAGTACTTTATTGAGGATTTTTGCATTGATGTTCATCAGGGATATTGATCTAAAATTCTCTTTCTTTGTTGTGTCTTTGTCAGGCTTTGGTATCAGGTTGATGTTGGCCTCGTAAAATGAATTAGGGAGGATTCCCTTTTTTCTATTGATTGGAGTAGTTTCAGAAGGAATGGTACCAGCTCCTCCTTGTACCTCTGGTAGAATTCAGCTGTGAATCCATCTGGTCCTGAACTTTTTTTGGTTGGTATGCTATTAATTATTGCCTCAATTTCAGAGCCTGCTATTGGTCTGTTCAGGGATTCAACTTCTTCCTGGTTTAGTCTTGGGAGAGTGTAAGTGTCCAGGAAATTATCCATTTCTTCTAGGTTTTCTAGAGGTGTTTATAGTATTTTTTGATGGTAGTTTGTATTTCTGTGGGGTTGGTGATGATATCCCCTTTATCATTTTTTATTGCGTCTATTTGATTCTTCTCTCTTTTCTTCTTTATTAGTCTTGCTAGCAGTCTATCAATTTTGTTGATCTTTTCAAAAAACCAGCTCCTGGATTCATTGGTTTTTTGGAGGGTTTTTTGTGTCTCTATCTCCTTCAGTTCTGCTCTGATCTTACTTATTTCTTGCCTTCTGCTGGCTTTTGAATGTGTTTGCTCTTGCTTCTCTAGTTCTTTTAATTGTGATGTTAGGGTGTCCATTTTAGATCTTTCCAGCTTTCTCTTGTGGGCATTTAGTGCTATAAATTTCCCTCTACACACTGCTTTAAATGTGTCCCAGAGATTCTGGTATGTTGTTTCTTTGTTCTCATTGGTTTCAAAGAACATCTTTATTTCTGCGTTCATTTCGTTATATACCCAGTAGTCATTCAGGAGCAGGTTGTTCAGTTTCCATGTAGTTGAGCGGTTTTGATTGAATTTCTTAGTCCTGAGTACTAGTTTGATTGCACTGTGGTCTGAGAGACAGTTTGTTATAATTTCTGTCCTTGTACATTTGCTGAGGAGTGCTTTACTTCCAACTATGTGGTCAATTTTGGAATAAGTGCGATGTGGTGCTGAGTCAAATGTATATTCTGTTGATTTGGGGTGGAGAGTTCTGTACATGACGATTAGGTCCGCTTGGTGCAGAGTTGAGTTCAATTCCTGGATATCCTTGTTAACTTTCTGTCTCGTTGATCTGTCTAATGTTGACAGTGGGGTGTTAAATTCTCCCATTATTATTGTACGGGAGTCTAAGTCTCTTTGTAAGTCTCTAAGGACTTGCTTTATGAATCTGGGTGCTCCTGTATTGGGTGCATATATATTTAGGATAGGTAGGTCTTCTTGATGAATTGATCCCTTTACCATTATGTAATGGCCTTCTTTGTCTCTTTTGATCTTTGATGGTTTAAAGTCTATTTTATCAGAGACTAGGATTGCAACCCCTGCTTTTTTTTTGTTTTCCATTTGCTTGGTAGATCTTCCTCCATCCCTTTATTTTGAGCCTGTGTGTGTCTCTGCATGTGAGATGGGTCTCCTGAATACAGCAGACTGATGGGTCTTGACTCTTTATCCAATTTGCCAGTCTGTGTCTTTTAATGGGACCATTTAGTCCATTTACATTTAAGGTTAATATTGTTATGTGTGAATTTGATCCTGTCATTATGATATTAGCTGGTTATTTTGCTCGCTAGTTGATGCAGTTTCTTCCTAGCATCGATGAACTTTACATTTTGACATGTTTTTGCAATGGCTGGTGCCTGTTGTTCCTTTCCATGTTTAGTGCTTCCTTTAGGATCTCTTGTAGGGCAGACCTGGTGGTGACAAAATCTCTAAGCATTTGCTCATCTGTAAAGGATTTTATTTCTCCTTCACTTACGAAACTTAGTTTGGCTGGATATGAAATTCTGGGTTGAAAATTCTTTTCTTTAAGAATGTTGAATATTGGTCCCCACTTTCTTCTGGCTTGGAGAGTTTCTGCTGAGAGATCTGCTGTTAGTCTGATGGGCTTCCCTTTGTGTATAACCCGACCTTTCTCTCTGGCTGCCCTTAACATTTTTTCCTCCATTTCAACTCTGGTGAATCTGACAATTATGTGTCTTGGAGTTGCTCTTCTCAAGGAGTATCTGTGTGGTGTCCTCTGTATTTCCTGAATTGGATGTTGGCCTGCCTTACTAGATTGGGGCAGTTCTCCTGGATGATATCCTGCAGAGTGTTTTCCAACTTGGTTCCATTTTCCCTGTCACTTTCAGGCATACCAATCAGACGTAGATTTGGTCTTTTCACATAATCCCGTACTTCTTGGAGGCTTTGTTCATTTCTTTTTACTTTTCTCTACACTTCTCTTCTCTTCTCACTTTATTTCATTCATTTGATCTTCAATCACTGATACTCTTTCTTCCAGTTGATCGAGTTGGTTACTGAAGCTTGTGCATTTGTCACATATTTCTTGTGTTATGATTTTCATCTCTATCAGTTCTTTTAAGGTCTTCTCTGCATTGATTAGTGAAGTTATCCATTCATCAATTCTTTTTTCAAGATTTTTAGTTTCTTTGCACTGGTTACATAGTTCCTCTTTTAGCTCTGAGAAGTTTGATCAACTGAAGCCTTCTTCTCTCAACTCGTCAAAGTCATTCTCCGTCCAGCTTTGTTCTGTTGCTGGCGATGAGCTGCGTTCTTTTGGAGGGGGAGATGCGCTCTGATTTTTTGAATTTCCAGCTTTTCTGCACTGCTTTTTCCCCATCTTTGTGGTTTTATCTTCCTTTGGTCTTTGATGATGGTGACGTACTGATGGGGTTTTGGTGTGGGTGTCCTTTCTGTTTATTAGGTTTCCTTCTAACAGTCAGGACCCTCAGCTGTAGGTCTGTTGGAGTTTGCTTGAGGTCCACTCCAGACCCTGTTTGCCTGGGTATCAGCAGCGGAGGCTGCAGAAGATAGAATATTGCTGCACAGCGAGTGTTGCTGTCTGATTCTTGCTCTGGAAGCTTTGTCTCAGGGGTGTACCCTGCCGTGTGAGGTGTGAGGTATCAGTCTGCACCTGGTAGGGGATGTCTCCCAGTTAGGCTACTCAGGGGTCAGGGACCCACTTGAGCAGGCAGTCTGTCCGTTCTCAGATCTCAACCTCTGTGCCGGAAGATCCACTGCTCTCTTCAAAGCTATCAGACAGGGGCATTTACCTCTGTCGAGGTTTCTGCTGCTTTTTGTTTAGCTATGCCGTGTCCCCAGAGGAGGAGTCTACAGAGGCAGGCCGCCCTTGTTGAGCTATGGTTGGCTCCACTCAATTCGAGCTTCCCAGTGACTTTGTTTACCAACTTAAGCCTCAGCAATGGCGGGCATCTCTCCCCCAGGCTTGCTGCTGCCTTGCAGTTAGATCTCAGACTGCTGTGCTAGCAATGAGGGAGGCTCCATGGGTGTGGGACCCTCTGGGCCAGGTGTGGGATATAATCTCCTGGTGTGCCATTTGCTAAGAAAGACCCTTGGTAAAGTGCAGTATTGGGGTGGGAGTTACTCGATTTTTCACGTGTTGCATGTCTCAGTTTCTCTTGGCTACGAAAAGTGATTCCCTTCCTCCTTGCGCTTCCCAGGTGAGGCGATGCCTCGCTCTGCTTCAGCTCTCACTGGTCGGGCTGCACCAGCTGACCAGCACCGATTGTTTGGCACTCCCCAGTGAGTTGAACCTGGTACCTCAGTTGAAAATGCAGAAATCACCCGTCTTCTGTGTCTCTCATGCTGGGAGCTGGAGGCTGGAGCTGTCCTATTTGGCCATCTTGGGTGCGCTCCCTGTAGCATCATTCTTAAGGATGATAATGGAAAGAGAGAGCTGACTCTGATACAATCTGTGATGCTTTCTTCTACAGTAGAGAAGCCCCATTCAGCACCGCAAGGTTCTCATTATAAATTCATTTGCTGAAAAATTTTGCATGTAGGTTAACATACCTATTTTCAAAATAAAATCTAGAGGAAATCTATTTGTCTGTTTTTGGATGCCTATGGTAGGGTTCCATTGGATGTACTAAAAGTATTGGAATTCCTTATCCTCCAAAATGGGTCAAGTAAATATCTGATAATTAATCAAAGATACAGCACATCTGACAGTAAGCCTTAATGTGGGAAAGCAAATCTAGATTGAAGGGAAGAATTCAAAGCCCACTTTGAATTAGTGGGTTCAACAAGTCACACTAAATGTAATACTTTGTCAAATATTTCCCACAGGATTTGGGAGTTCTTTCTAGGGAGGTGCTTCCCTGTCATTACCTACATGCTTGTGGAATATTTTTGACATGTTTTTCCCTAAATTCAGGTATGTTTTGCCCTTTTCTCTCCCATTTCTGGTCCCATTCTTTCTTTCTGCCTATCATCTTTGCTATATATTCCTATTTTTTAGCTTTCTCACATCTCCATGAATTTTTTTTTTAAAGTCCCCTTCTCTCATGACAACACAACAATAATTGCAGAGCCTCATGTATAACCCAGATAGATCAAGGTAACAGGAATCTGTGGATTCGGGAGAGTTAAGTGAGCCTACTATGTGGAAAACTAGAGCCCTGGAAAGCATTACTTCCCAGATTTTTCTCTCTCTCCAGGTGACAATGTTCTGAGATTTCTAAATAGGACTGGGAGGTCCCTGGGGATAGTGGGGAGTGGGCAATTCTGGAGTCTGGAGGGGAGCCTCCAGGTACAGTGGGAGGTGAGCAGAAAGTCCCCGGCCTCCCCTGTGTATGGAGTCAACACCACTTTGGCCTTACTTCTTACCAGTTGTTGTAAAAATAAAAATTTTAAGTACAAAAATTATAAGGGAAGAAGAGGAAGAAGAGAGAACACATTTTCATTTTATGAATAAAGGTAGATATTTAGAAGAAAGTCTAACTTAAAAAAATTACATCAGATAGAAAAAAGAAAGTGAATAAAGAGGAACAGAAAAAAAAAAGAGAATGAAACCCCAAATAAAGGTTAATGGCTTAACATTAAAAAAAAAATAAAAGGAAGAGGTGGGTGAGATTTAGAATAAATGAGAGAAGGCCAGAGGGCAATGAGATAAAAGGTTAAAACCATGATGGTAAAAGAGATAAAAGATTGAGATATATTGGAAGAGGGTGAGAAGTGAAAAGTATAAAAGTTGATGGGATTAAAAATTAAGTGCAGGAAATAACTAATATGGCAAAAGTGAAACAGCATAAAGATGAAATGGATTTGGGTAAAATAACTCAAAAGAAAATGGAAACAAATAGCATGTACTAGATGAGCTGAAAATAGTGTGTTGTGTGAGGGCAGCTGCTTTCTGCAGTCGCAAGTCCACATCAAAAGGGGCAGCCCTGTCATGGGACTGGGAGCCATGTTGCTCCTTCAGTTCTCTGCAATTCATCACAGCCTCTCACACCTTTGTCTCTAGCACCAGAGCCTTCAGACCAAGGCAATCGAACATCCCTGGATATCCAAGATAGCCAGTCTTTCCTCTGGAGAGCTTCCCAGGTGAACCTGCAGAACGTATCTGAAATACTTCCTGGCCTGTTTATCTAAAATTTTGAAATATGTAAAATTCATCAGAAGTTCTTTCTTTTCTAAGATGCCTTTCTCCTCTCCTTCAGCTTGCACAGAAACACCCATGAACTATGAAATTTGCTGCTTGTCATGTATTTTGATATTTGCTGATAGTTTTATTTGTGTATTTCCAAGTTCTTCCTAAAAGGCGAAAGCATGAAGAGGAAGGAAACAGTGGACTTTTAGACCATTGTCTTAGTTTAAGTGTCAAATTCATGGTGTTACAAGATTTCATGATACCACGGCTAAGAGAATTTTATAATTGTCAACCCGTTCCCCTGCCCACTCATTCTCTGCATGCAAAAGGCATATTCTTTCTTTCTGTAGGAGAGTTCTTCTTTGTCAAATATACTTCTCCCATGACAGGTGGAATTTGCTTACATTAAAAAGATGTGCTCAAATTGAACCAAAGTATCTTAGTCATACTCCTAATTTTTTAAGACAGGGAATCTGATTAACCCATCTTGACCTGAAAGTAAGGGAAGCAAAGCAGTGTTGAACTGAGCTGAGCAGTGGAAAAGCTTGGGAGGGTGTGAAGGTTATAGCGAGACATTCTGCTGAGTAGCTGCAAGGTTTGATGGAAATGGATTGAAGAGAGGAAGGATTTTTATAAATGGCAGTGTGGACCATGTATTTGAATTCCCTTTGTGCTTTTTGAGAAATGCAATCAAAGATTTCAGATTGAAGTTATATTTGGTTGCTGGGTTGTGTTTCTGTGGATAGGAAACTATTATAAGAGTGAAACACCTGGATCTTGGTTTTATCAAGGATACAGTAATGATTCCAAATACGTAAAAGTGCATTTTGTGAAGTGTAATATACAATAAAATGATTTTGGAAATGCAATGTGATAGAAATTATGATGGAATATTAAAAAGGAAGGAATAAGGTTCAAGTAAAAGCTGAATTTTCTTCTTCCACCTTTATTTCATTCTTTTTGAGAAAGTACTATGCACAGTGTACAGTGCTATAGGGGATGCAAAAGATGAATAAAGACATTCCCTGTCATTTGCTTATAATTTAATGAGAGAGATAATACATCTAGCAGCAATGAAAAACAAGGAATGAGGAGATAATTATCAAAAGAAAGATTTGTTCAGAGTTATATGGATTTTTCTGAAGTAAGATATGACAGTGACCTGAATGGGTAAGAAGGCTTCAAGAGGAGGTCTGAATGTTTTAGAGTCAGTAGGATTAGTTGTTTTTGGTGTTGGAATTGGTGGAAGCAGTAAGGCAGAGGAAAGAGATAAGCAAAGTTATAATAGAAAAAGCTTACATGTAGCTACTCTTTGGAGACAAGAAGCAAATGGGCACTTCAGAATGAAGAATTAGGTTCAAGACGGCAAATGGTCAGTTTTCCAGAAAGAGTTATGTGAGCTAGATAATGAATGATCATAAACGTCAGGATAAGAAATTTGTACCTGCTGCCATTGGGAGGCCTTTGGGAGTCTTTGAAGACTTTGATCTGTGGAGTGACATAATTTAAGTTATGCTTTGATATAGCACTAGACAAAAGGAAGGACTACAAAGAACAGTAACAAGAAGTAGCTAAAGAATGGGGGCAATTGTGTTAAGATGGCAGGCAGGTTACCCACATCTACTTCCTCCTAACAGAATTCCTTTGAGACAATACAGAGGGAATGCTTTTGTAAGAGCAATCGAAAACAAGGAAGGGTGATATGGGTAGAGCAGAAACTTTTTAGATATTTCTAAAAGATATAAAGTAGAGCGGTTGGCTAGACAGAAAAAAGGAGACCAGAAGAATCAACATCCCAAAATATGAGCAGAAGTTAGGAATGCTATCAAGGTAGGAAAAACTGGGGGACAGTCACATGGGTCTGAATCAGAACTGGGTCAATGTGGGTTGATCAGGTTCTCTTGCCTAGAAATTTGGAAGTGAGACTGAGAAATTTCAGTTTAGGCTGGGTGCGGTGGCTCACACCTGTAATCCCAGTACTTTGGGAGGCCGAGGTGGATGGATCACCTGAGGTCAGGAGTTCAAGACGAGCCTGGCCAACGTGGCAAAACCCCGTCTCTACCAAAAATACGAAAATTAGCTGTGTGTGGTGGCACATGCCTGTAATCCCAGCTACTTGGGAGACTGAGGCAGGAGAATTGCTTGAACCTGGGAGGTGGAGGTTGCAGTGAGCTGAGATCATGCCATTGCACAACGGCCTGGGTGACAGAGTGAGACCCTGTCTCAAAAAAAAAAAAAAAAAAAAATTAATATGAGAGACTTTTTTGGATGTAAACAGAAGAGCTATGGAGTGGCCATCTTCTACCTCACGCTGGGGAAGCCTATCTGCAGAAAGAGAAATACACAGGATATGGCAAAAGAAACTGATTTCCTTTAGCTTTTTACCTTATGGTAGTCAATGGAGGCAACTGCCATTTGTTTGCTTGAGACAGCCCAGTGACCTATTACTACATTCCTGTTTCAACTTTACATAAGTTGAAGTTGTTTTCTGTTACTTGCATCTGAATCTGAATCTGTATATGAGTTCTAAGAAAAAGGTGAGAGTTTTTCAAGGAAGTGGATGAGAAATAACAGTTATTTGTTTCTGAAGGTGGTTGTTGAGAATTGAAGGGCATTATCCCTTGTTTGATATTGCATTGAGAGATGTCACATAAACTAAGGCAACTTCAAAAGCAATTCATTTAACCAATCATAAGTCAAATTAATATTGTGTGACTGCAGTGAAGGGAACAAAGCCTGCTGGAAAGCAGTCTGTGACATATTAATTAATATCAGCTTGTTGACTAATAGTCTGAGGTGAATTCCAGTTCGATAGAACCATAACCTTAATCAGTCCCTGGAAAATTTTCTCTGGCAAAATTTCTCTGGCTTTATATATTGTTGTTTGTTATATTATTTCTTAAAATTGAAAATGGGTTCAATATTCCCTTTCCATCACTTGAATTGACTCTACCTCTTACATAACTCTAGTTTTTTTCTTTGTATACCATTGCGGTATCAAGCAACTTCCAATATTTGAATATTCCAAAGCACTTTCTTCTGACTGCCTAGTTCACCCTGAAATAGCACAAATATTCTTTGTCAAACTATGTCCTCTGGTTTTTAATTTGAAAATTATAGTCTTGTAGTAAATTCTCCTTCGTGCCGGGCAGAACAATTTTACCCTCTGCCAAGCTGTGATTTTTCATTTCAGTCCATTTTCTGGAGAGAACTGGGGTCACTGGTTAATGCTGGTTTTAAAACAGCTTTTCATGCCACAGCCCTTGAACATCCCTAGCTGTGGAAAAAATTGTGAGGGTGGTTTACGTGTTCATTTTCAGAGTCCCTTTCTCATTGCCTCCTTCCTTCCCCTTGTTTTTATTTCCCACCTCCCAGCTTTCCTGCATGTATCCAGACAGCTTCCCAGGACACTTCTATGTGGGAGAACTGCTCCCTTTACATTGCTTTTTACTCCATGAGTGTTCAGGCTACATACCTCTGTCAAAAACATTTCTGTTTCATGTCTACACACATTCATTTTTAGCCATCAATGACTGAAAATATCTTAGAATATTATGCTGCTGGAAAACCAGTGTGCTTCTAACAAGAGTCTTTAGAGTGACTTGTGAGAATTTCAGGACTGATGATAGGATGGTCAATGTGTGGACGATATAATGGATTCAGTCTTTGGTTCAATCTCTGACGTTCTCTTTGTGAACTGAGCTTTCTCCCAAATGTCTGCACTGTATCCTAGGAGTGGGCCCTGGCTGCTTGTCATGGGCTCACCTGCTGCCATGCTTTTGCTGATTACACAGAGTGGGCAACTGAATCAATCTGGTCCAGCCAGATTATCTCTCTAGAAATTTGGATTTGGAATGGACAGATTTGCAACTTCACCATGTGAAGTTGAAGGTGGAAGGGTGGCCATATTTGCCAAGTGACTGAAGGGCTGAGAGCACCAGTGTGAAGGGAGATGATGCAATGGCTGGGTGGAGAAGGGCAGAATGAAGGCAGCAGTGGAGGCCTGGTGGGTTCAGCCTCACCCTCCAGCCAATGTGATATACTTGAAAATGGCAAGCAGGGATTTGGGTGATGACAATCCTCAACTTCAGAATTACTCTTCACCTACCTGCTTCTAACCATAAGACTTGTTGATGACTCTGCTTCTGGCAATGTTGTGTGGGGTAAATACTTTAAAGAAGAATTCAGTTTATATTGGTTAGAAATATAATGGCTTATATTAAGTCCAACAGAGCTTAAAGGTAAAAAAAATAATAACGGTTTGTAGCTGCTTATGAGAAAGAGAGAGAACAGTGTTGGCTAAAAATGTACAGTGTTTGGGTTGGGAACTGAGATAGGATCCTGAGAGAAATGTTGCCTGTAAAATGAAGTAAAAATCCAATATGGAGAGGAGAAATTTTCATCTTGGAATAATGTGTGGTTTCAGCTGTAATAAATAGATCTCTTCAGCACCTGGAAGGTTCCCTGTTTTGTCTATGAGCAGCCTACTTTGGCCTGGTTCCCCGTGCAAACATTAATTATTTTTTTTTTCAAAATATACATCTTAATATGAAGAAGGTTGGGGAGCTTAGACCCAGAATAATGGCTGATATTTATTGAGTGCTTACTATGTGCTTTGCATTCATTATCTTATTTAAAGTTTACCAAAGCCCTATAAGTTGGATGCCCTTGTTATCCCCATTTCACAGATAAAAGTAAGGAGTCCATAGGTTAAATAATTTGCACAAGTCACATACCTTGCAGCTCTGGAGCTGGGTCACAAACTCAGGTCGTGTGGCTATAGATGCCAGGTGCCACGCTTTCAGCTGCTACTCCATATGCTTCCCCTACTGAGAAGATCCATCTGCTGGGAGGCACTGCAGCTCAGGAGGAGAAAAGGGTGCCACATTAGAGTATTATGCTGCTGGAAAACCAATGTACTTTTTTTTTTTTTTGAGACAGAGTCTCGATCTGTTGTCCAGGCTGGAGTGTAGTTGCATTATCTCCTCACTGCAACCTCCACCTCCCAGGCTCAAGCAATTCTCCAGCCTCAGCCTCCCAAGTAGCTGGGATTATAGGCATCCACCATCATGCCCAGCTAATTTTTGTATTTTTGTAGAGAGGGGGTTTTACCATGTTGGCCAGGCTGGTCTTGAACTCCTGACCTCAGGTAATCCGCCCTGCTTGGCCTCCCAAAGTGCTGCGAATACATGCGTGAGCCACTGTGCCCAGCCCCAACGTACTTTTAATAAGAGTCTTTAAAGTGACTTGTTGGAATTTCAGTCCTGATAATAGGATAGTCAATGTAATGGACGATGTAATGGATTCATTACATCAGGGATATTACCAGTCTCTTGCCTCCACTGCTTCACTCACATAGTTTATCTCTCCAGGCAACTGGCTTACTACCTAGAGGCTAAGCTGTGTTGAAATTTATGCAAAAGATACTGTACAAGTATTAAGCAATGAAAACCAACTGATCTTTCCTCATCCTTGGCAAGGTGGTTCCCTTACTTCTACCCCTGTCAAATAGGCCACTGATAATCAAAGTTGGGTTACTTGGTGTCAGGAAATACAATTAAAGCAGTATTTCTCTCTCTCTGGGTTTTATCCTGGGAAAAAGAAAATACTTTTTATTATTGAGTCTTTTATCGATGATCCTTAGTCCTTAAAGACAGAACTTCTCAGAGATAATATATGCTCACTTTATTTAGGATTTTTGAAATATATACCTGTAGGGTCCAGCCCTATGGGGCTTAGCAGGTGTTCTCTCCATGTGCGGAGATGAGAGATTGTAATAAATAAAGACACAAGACAAAGAGATAAAGAGAAAGCAGCTGGGCCAGGGGGACCACTACCATCAAGACGCGGAGACCGGTAGAGGCCCCGAACGGCTGGGCGTGCTAATTTTATTGCATACAAGACAAGGGGGGCAGGGTAAGGAAGGTGGATCTTCTAAGTGATTGATAAGGTGAAGCAAGTCACGTGATCATAGGACAGGGGGCCCTTCCCTTTTGCGTAGCCGAAGCAGAGAGAGAAGGCAGCATACGTCAGCATTTGTTTCTATGCACTTTTCAGAAAGATCAAAGACTTTAAGACTTTCACTATTTCTTCTACTGCTACCTACTACGAACTTCAAAGAGGAACCAGGAGCGCAGGAGGAACATGAAAGTGGACAAGGAGCATGACCATTGAAGCACAGCACCATGGGGAGGGGTTTAGGCCTCCGGATGACTGCAGGCAGGCCTGGATAATATCCAGCCTCCCACAAGAAGCTGGTGGAGCAGAGTGTTCCCTGACTCCTGCAAGGAAAGGAGACTCCCTTTCATGGTCTGCTAAGTAATGGGTGTCTTCCCGGACGCTGGCATTACCGCTTGACGCAGGAGCCCTCAAGCAGCCCTTATGCCGGTGTGACAGAGGGCTCACCTCTTGCCTTCTAGGTCACTTCTCACAATGTCCCTTCAGCACCGGACCCTATGCCCACCGGTTATTACTAGATTATTTTAGTAATGCAACAAAGAGTAATATTAAAAGCTAATGATTAATAATGTTTATAATAATGATTGATAATTTTCCATGATCATCTCTATATCTAATTTGTATTATGACTATTCTTATTCTAACTACTTTCTTTATTGTACTGAAACAGTTTGTGCCTTCAGTCTCTTGCCTAGGCACCTAGGTAATCTTTCGTCCACATATACCCAAATGTTATCTCCTTGTTTCTTAATCTTGCTGCCTATTTCTGTTTGTTGCTACCAAAAATTCCTAAATAATAGGGTTCAGGAGGGAGAATTTGGAGCTGAATGTTGGACAGGGGAAACTATTTCTATCCCTCAGATTAGGTGGTTTATCAGGGAAAGGGCTGCTGGAGGCTGATGCAGTTTTGAAAATGGGCAATAAGACATTTCTCAGTCCTGAATCAAAATGAAGCCACAAAAGATCTTCCCATAGAGGGTAAAGGGATTACATCTTTGATATGGGATTTGACATTGTATTTTCTACTTTATTCTCCCCATGTGCATGTTGTGAGTGTGACTGATCCATGAAAGCTTTTCCACTCCTGGCTTTCATGAATTTTTTTCCCCCTCTTTTAGAAAAAAATAGTTATTATAAAAGAAGCACAACTCCTCTAGCCTCTTCAAAATAGAATAATGACATTTTCATAGCAAGTGATTGTGGGAGGAAGTGCGGGGATGTTGAGCTGGCTGAAATCCAGCAGTTTTTAAAGAACCAGAGAAAGGTCACTCACCTCTTAAAAACTGACAGTTGTGAAAACAAGCCAATTTTGGAATTTGTCATCGTGCGTTAACAGCATACTCTTTTGTAGTTACTGATATCTGTCAGGGTAAATGCCAGCAATAAAGAGCTTGCTTGCAGGCTTTGCTGAGGAGGTAGAAGTCTTGCATTTTAGGCCTGTGCACATTTCTTTGGCTTGTTGGAAACAGATGTGGTTGAAAGAGCTTTGGCCTGGGACTCCTGATGCTTTACTTATCCTGGCTATGACACTGAGGAGCTTCTTGACACTGTGGTTCACAAATCTCTCTGGTTCTCAAGTCCCTTCATCTATAATGTGAATAAGAGTTTAAAAAGATTAGCTCTAAGATCCGTTCTTGCTAAAAAAAAAAATCAGTAATTCTAAGATCTGGAGGCAGAAATCACAATGGTTTCTGTACTAATACTTTACTTTTTTCTCCAGGAAATCACTGATTCCTTAAAAGTCCTTGTCTAGGTTCTATAAGGGTGGATAGACAGTTTGCCAGTGGCATTTTGGAAGAAAAGCTTCTATTTAGCAGCACTTTCTTTAAATCTTCCTTGATCGGTGTTAAGAGAGACCCTGGCTATGGCCATATCCATATCTTTGTATCTCGCCTCCTAAGCCAGAGTCCTCATGACCTGACTTAATAATCTTTGAGCCAGTTGCTCAGAGTTGCTCCTTTTGGTGTATCTGTGCCTGGATCCCAGTCCTAAAAATGACATGTTGCTGTTCAGGATGATTAATATTAAAATCAAAGCTCTTGAAAGTACAAAACAAATGAGGACACCATGGAGTTTGTGATGGTCAGTTTTATATGTCAGTTATGCAATCAAACACTAACTGAGGGGTTGCTGTGAAAGTATTTTGTGGATGTGATTAATGTTCATTATCATTTGACTTGAAGACAGGGAATTATCCTGGATAATGTGAGTGGGCCCAATCCAACCAGTTGGAAGGTCTTAATGGCAGAACTTCAGTTTCCTGGAAGATGAAGAAATTTCATGTATGACTGTAGCTTCACCCTATGTTCAAGAGTTCCAGCCTATCTTTCTTGGTGGCCTGTTCTAAGCATTTTGGACTTGCCTAGCCTAGCCCACAATTGTATAAGCCAGTGACTTGCAATAATCCCTTAATATCTATCTCCTACTTGTTCTGTGTCTCTGGTAGAACTTTGGCAGATGCAGACCCTAAGGCCTGCATTTTATAGAGAAACTGGGGTTCAGTCCCCAGAGTTCATTGATTGGAGAGCCAGGTGCCATGACTGTCAGGTGTATAAACTTCTCACTGAACCGTATTTCTACTCCCTAGAATCCAGTTCTCAATGTGGACACAAGGACATAGATGTAATACATGAAAGACTCATGCCTCCTCACCCTGTGCTTCCAAATGTGTTCACTATGGCTTGGTAGATGGGTTCACCATTTTTCAATGGCTTCTGTGTTGAATGTTCTGGTGGAAATGCAAACATGGTGCCCAGGAACATTACAACCCATGGGACTTTTGCAATAAAATCTTGTTCTCAGGTTTTGTGGAAAGTTACTTAGCAAGATGTTGAGAGATACTGGAATCTTAGAAGGGCAATCCAGCAGCATATGTGAGCCATGATAAAAGTGTTATAAGTCTGCAAAGATACTTCTTGTCCATGCTTTTCCTTGGAAAAGTAAAACTTTGCAATAGTTGCTCTTAATTTTTTAAGAGTTGACTGAAAGGCCTTGGAGAATCTAATGCAGATGTAGTGGGTGGCTGTCCCGTGCATTATAGAATGTTCAGCAGCATTCTTGGCCTCTACTCGCTACTAGAAGCCAGTAGCATTCTCTTAGTTGAGACAACCAAAAGTGTATCTAGGCATTGTCAAATAGCCCTGGAGGGCAAAATCACATCTGATTAAGAAACACTGACCTAAGAGAAGCCAGAAAAGTGCACATATGAAGAAAATTTTGTGTATGACTTAAGGGTGTTCCTAGACCTGCCTGAAACCATCCACAGGAACCCCAGGTTAAGAATCTTTGTTCTTCTAGGTTCAACTGTCTTTTCTATGTAGCTATTTGGAATATTTTAATTGAATTGTCAGGTGTATACATTTTGTCTACTAGCTGGAATGGAAGTTCTTTGAACAGAAGGGAGCATGTCAAATATTGTTTTAGTATATTGTTTGCATCATAATAGCTCTCAGTAAACACTGATTGACTGATTAAAAAAACAATGGAGGCTCCCAGGACATACTTCCTTCCCTGGGAAGCAGTGTAGGTTCAGAGCATCTACTGTCCCAACCCTCCCAGTCCCACCAAAGAGACAGTAGCTTTGCTCCCAATAAGGAGCTATGTTAACTTTGGATAAAGTTGCATAAACCCTTTAAGTCTCAGGTCTCATCTCTAAAATGAGGAAATCATAGAGTTGTCATGGGCATAAAAATAGGTAGTTATGTAAAGCATTTGGCACACAAAATATCCTATAAATATTAGCCATTACTATTGTTCCTTTCACTCCCCTAGTGCAGGTCCTGGTTGATGTGGTGGTCAGGCAGGTTTGGGAGGACCTGGGATGTCTCAAGGCAGTGAGGAAGTGAGGGGTTTGTTGCTATGTATGTGTGTTGGGGGTGGGCAGGGTATGAGTTCCCAGCTGAGGTTGAATTTCGAACTCACCCACTGAGGATGATGGTTTCATTTGGTTCCACAGTCTTCAGTGCTCCTGTCTGCAAAGGTGGTCTTTTGGGGCAGAGGATGCAGCTGGCCTCTGAGCCTCTCTCACATAGTCCAGAGGGGCTACAATTACTAATATGTATTGGTTTCTCAGGGCGTCTTAGCAGCGGGAAACAAACCTTGCATATTTTCAGGAGCAGGGAGTAAACAGTGTACCTTCCCCTGCAGGGTAATTAGAAAAGCAAAGAGTTTGTGCTGGGAAATAAGGTAGGGAGCCAGTTGTTGAGAAAACACTCAAAACAGCCACTTGACAGGGGTCCCCTGGAGGACCCTGCAGGTGTGTGGAACTGGGGCAGTTCAGGTGGAAAAATTCCCCTTCACTCTTGGAAAAAGGGGTAACGTTAAGACAAAATGTTCTAACCAGCTCTTGGTTCCTTTTGCCAGAACTGCTCAGAGATGAGCTCCCTGCCCAATTAGGCAGCCTCTGTGGAGATTGCTTTCATCAAGCCTTGTTAAGAGGGAAAATAACAGAATGTGCTCACTGCTTTCAAATTTACTTTGAAGCTTGCATTTATCTGCCAGAGGGAAATGTTCATCTTTCCTGTGAGCTAGTGGGTGAGCCCTGGAATTAACAGGTGATGTTTCCATAAATACGGCTCAGTTCAGCACTACCATTATTCCTTTTTATTGCTAGGGATTAATGAACAGGAAAAGGAAGACTCTTTGTAGGGCATAAAGACATAGAGAGGTGTTTGGTAAGAAAACTCTCAGATCTCATCCAGGGTTTGAAGACTCAGGGCTTTGCACGCTGCTTTTCAACCACCATTCAATCACTGGGAACAGGTGACAGAGTCAGCCAACGGCTGCACTAACCACCCTTGAGCATCACTTTTTTAATGTACAGCTGTCCCTCAAATTCTTTATTGGCTCTCCAATAGCAATGCGTGGTTGTATTATATACTAACCATTACCTTATATGCTATTAAATTATTTCTTATTATTCTTCTATATTTCCTTTTTTTAAAATTTCTATTTTTATTTTAGATTCAGAGGGTACATGTGCAGGTTTGTGACAAAGGTATATTCTGTGGTGCTGAGGTTTGGACTTCTACCGATCCTGTTACCCAGGTAGTGAGCATAGTACCCAATAGGAAGTTTTTCAGCCCTCGACCCCCTCCTCCTCTCCCTCCTTTTGGAGCCCCAAGTGTCTATTCTTCCCATCTTTATGTCCATGTGAACCCAAGATTTAGCCTCCATTTACAAGTGAGAACACATGATATTTGGTTTTCTGTTTCTGCGTTAGTTCACTTGGGATAACAGCCTCCAGGTGCATTCATGTTGCTGTAGAGGACAGGATTTCATTTTTTTGTGGCTGCATAATATTCCATGGTATATAGGTATCACACTTTCTTTATCCAGTCCACCATTGGTGGGCACCTAGGTTGATTCCGTGTCTTTGGTATTTGAATAGTGCTGCAGTGAGTGTACTAGTACATGTGTCTTTTTGGTAGGATGATTTATATTCCCAGGAATGAGATTGCTGAGTTGAATAGTAGTTCTATTTTTATTTCTTCAAGAAATCTCCAAACTGCATTCCACAGGGGCTGAACTAATTTGCATTCCCACCAACAGTGTATAAGTGTTCTCTTTTCTCCACAACCACACCAACGTCTGTTTTTTTTTTGTTTTGTTTGTTGTTGTTTTTGTTTTTTGTTTTTTGGCTTTTTCTGACTGGTGTGAGATGGTATCTCATTGTGCTTTTGATTTGCATTTCTCTGATGATTAGTGATGTGGAGCATTTTTTCATACATTTATTGGCTGCTTGTATGCCTTCTTTTAAAACGTGTCTGATCATTTCCTCTGCCCACTTTTTATTAGGATTGTTTGTTTTATTCTTGTTGATTCATTTAAGTTCCTTGTAGATTCTAGATGTTTGTCCTTTGTTGGATGCATAGTTGGTAGATATTTTCTTCCATTCTGTAGGTCGTCTGTTTACTCGGTTGAGAGTCTCTTTTGTTGTGCAGAAACTCTTCTGTTTAATTAAGTCCTGTTTGTCTACTTTTGATTTTTCTGCATTTGCTTTTGGGGGTCTTCATCATAAATTATTTGCCTAGGCCAATGTCTAGAGGAGTATTTTCTGGACTTTCTTCTGTAATTTTTATAGTTTGAAGTCTTACATTTAAGTCTTTAATTCATCTTGAGTTAATTTTTGTATATGGTGAGAAGTAGGGGTCCAGTTCCATTCTTCTGCATATGGTTAGCCAGTTTTCCCAGCACAATTTATTGAATAGAGTGTCCTTTTCCAATTGCCTATTTTTGTCACCTTTATTGAAGATGAGTTGGTTGTAGGTGTGCATCTTTATTCCTGGGTTCTCTGTTGTGTTCCATTTGTCTATGTGTCTGTTTTTGTAAACTAGTACCATGCAGTTTCGGTTACTACAGCCTTGTAGTATAATTGGAAGTCAGGTAATGTTATGCCTCTGGCTTTGTTCTTTTTGCTTGGGATTGCTTTGCTTAGCCTGGACTTCACGATTGCTCACAGTCTAGCCTCAGGCTACCTCATCAACAACTAATTGTAGAATGATTGATAAATGAGATAATCTATTTAACATACTTAAGCATAATATCTAGCACATGGTGGAAAATCATTAGACTTTATCAATATTATGTGTATTTGCAAAAGCCATTGGTTTTGTCTGCTCAGCATCCATTCACTATTCTTCTTTTTGTTGTCATAGTATGCCTACCTTAAGAAATAATCTCCCTTTTCCAATCATGTTCATGTATTATAAGGCAATTGGCCGTAGTGCCTCATCTCCCTGGCCACAGAGCTTGAATTAGAAATGGATATGTGACTTAAACTGGGCAAAGGAGAAATCCTTTACTGCCATTTTTCAAACCGGAGCTAGAAGCAAAGCTCCTCAGCTTCCCGTTTTTCCTCTGGACATATTGTTCAGATGTAAGCCCAGAGCATCTGTGGCCATATTATCTCATGGGGACAGGTGACCAAGAGAGAAAAGCCAAAAAATAGGAAAACACCTAAAGTTGGGTATATAATTTTTATATAAATATAGATGAAAATGTGAAGAAAGGGGAAAATATTAGCTCTAGTAGTTTTTAAGTCCATCCATTTCTATAAGTTTCATCATATTGGACATGTGAGCCTATAACTATTTGCTTTTGTGTTTAACTAATTTAAGGTGGCTTTTAATATCTTGGTGGCTACTTGGAATATAAGGAAAGCACAGCCCCACCCTTAAGGAATTCCATTTCTTGGGGGAAATAGAAACATGAATATCACAAGTTGTCATAGTTTCACTAGCAAAAGTGTGTCCTGGACAGCGGCATGCATCATGAAAGCCACTCTCCTAACATGTTCCCCTTGTCTGACCTCCTAGTTTCTAGTTTGTGATGGTCCAACAGTTGTCTGGGGTCTGAGCATGATTACAAGCAGTATCAGCGAGAGTTTCTTTTGCTCTGTTCCCAGGCCGCTTGGAATTCCCTGCGGCTGATGACATTTTGTAAGTGATGATGGATTTGCAGATGGTGCAGGGCTTTCTTCCTGAGAGTGAGAATGTCTGAGTCTCCCTCAAAAGGGACTCCATAAAGAGGATTCTTTACTTAAAGTCCATAGACTTTGTGTGGGGATGTCCATGAATGGGCTTAAGGATAAGTAATGTTACACATCATTTCTAGGGCACATGATTTTTTGGGGAGTGGTTGAAGAGAGAGAATCTACAGCCTCTGTCAGGTTCTCAAAAGGTCCTTGAGCCAAAAAAAGTGCTCCACAGGGAGGTCTTATAGAAGAATCTCCAAAATAAAAAGTGACCACAAAGAGGAATGCAAAAAGAATTTTCATGTGTCTTGGATCTCTGGAACAAATGGGGAATTTTTTCTGGTGAGTATGGAAAGTAGTGACAACCCAGGTGGCTGAGAGTCACAAAGACATGTATGGTGTCTCTTCAAAAAGGAACCTCCCACAACATTCAACCAAGGACCTCTCCCAATTTCAGGAGGTGGAGGAAGATCATCCTTAGATTTCCGGTTAGGTGATAATGGGGTAAAATACCAATGACTGATAGTCTTTCTGCTTGGAATGACCTCCTGATATTCACATGACTTTCTCACTTCCTTTAGGGCTCTATGAAGTTGTTCCCCTTTATTACTGAGAGACTTTGCGTCACTATACTATTTAAAATGGCACAATCAACATCTCCACCCTAAAATTTGTTATTTCCTTATCTAGCTTTATTATCTTCTAGTATATATGATGCATTGAGATGCCACTTATTCGTTTATGTAGCTTAGTCACATATTTATTTACATTTAGCAGAATGTAAGGTCCATGAGAAAAGGAACTATGACTTGTTTATATGCTGTGTCTCCAGCATTGAGAACAGTTTCAGGCACAAAATGTCTGTTGAATGAATGAATAAATAAAAGAATGTCTTCTCTGTGTTCTTCTACCTAAGTATTAACTCTTCTCTTTCGTTCTTGTAAAGACAGACTAGTATGAAAATTAAAAGCACAGACTCTACTGCCAGATAGCTTAGATTAAATCCCAGCTCTGTCCTGAAAATATCTTTATTGATAACAGTTACAATGATAAATGAGATGAAGAAGATTTACTTGTCTTCAGAGAGGTATGAGAACAACTGAATCTCTTCTACCTAATTCTACAGAAACAGAGGGTCTATGATGGGTCACAAATAGACCTTGGGTTCTACTCTCAGCTCTGCCACATGCCAGCTGGCAAAACTTGGCCAGATTACTTGACTTCTCAGACCTTAATTTTTTCATCTTTCAAACAGTGCTTCCCTCATATTGTCTGTGAGAGAATGTGTTAAAACACTTAGCACAATGCTAAAGCATGAATTAGTGCTTGGTGAATGTTTGGAGTTATTGGGATACACAGTAAGTGCTCAGCAAAAGTTAAATATTATCATGCAGTCTCTTCTGACCACTCTAGTATTTTTCCATGCTCCCCTTATGATTTATATCTGATCCACACTTTAACTGTATTGATTTCTGTGCATGTGGTGTGTAATATTTTCTTAACTCGATTAAATTCCTTAAAAGCTCATACTTTTGACCTTCAGAGGGCACAGCCTAACATTGAACACATAATCCTCTTAGCTCATAGTGAATGTTTGGAATAGGGGATCCTCTCCTCCCTGGTCTGTTATTTTCTCTGTTCTTTTCATTTTAAGGAAAGGAATCTCTCCTAAAACACAACCCTCCTCTTCCCTTATCTCTTAGAGACAGGCTCTGTGCATATATGGGGCTCCAGGTATGCCAAATGTCTGCCTCTTGCTTGCTGATACCTTACATGAGGAAGTACCTAATCCATCTCTTGATTTCCTCTTGACTCAGGACCCATCTAAATGGCTCTGAAGTAAATAGCTTATTTCTTTTTGGATGGAGAAATGTCACTACAACCTTGTGTGAAGCCTGACCTCTTTCTTCCTTGATTTTTCCATCTATAAAATGGAGTGTATAAAAAATCCTAGGTAAATTTATAGGAAGCCTGGGAAAATTTCTACCAATCATTCTGTCTGTGGCATCATGTGAAAGAGAGTCTAGTTCTCAGTATCAGAAACTTGGAGCATTGCTGCCAGTCTACTTTGGTTGTTGCTTTCACTTCTGGTTTAGTTTGCTTGAAATATATCAATAATTGGAGATTTCCAGGTGGAAATCCCACAGAATTTCAGGCCATAAACTATTTTTTGGGAGGTCAGGTGCTTGAGAAAATTCTATTTCTTAATATCTCTGCTCAAATGTCACATCTTTAGGCAGCCCTCCCTGACCCTTACAGTTAAGGTCACTTTTCCCATTACACACACTCACAGAACCCTGTAGCTTTCCTTCAAAGTCCTTATCAGAGTTTGGAAATAGTTATTGATCTGTGTGGTTATCTGGTTAATGTCTGTTTTCCACACTACACTGCAAGATCCCCAAGGCCAGGAATGACTTCGCTCAACAGTGTCTGGTACACAGTAGTAACTCATGAAAGTTTTATTCAGCAGCGAATCAATGAAGAGAAATGCTCTATTGATGAGGAAATAGAAAAGAACCTGATTCTTTTCAAACCAGGAAAGGCCTGGTGGTTTTACTATGGCTTCCTTGGAAGGCCTGTCTTCTCATTTTTAATCAGGAAGACAGGCTGGCAAATAACTATTGAACGCAGCTGGTCTGAAACTCAGGGAAACAACGTCTTGCTGACACATGTCTGTAGGCTCTTGGTAATGCTTAAGTCCATGCATTAAACCCCATAAATAGTGTCTGATGAGAAAAGTAGTGATTTGGATCAAAATGGGAGAGGAGTCAGAGGGCAGTTCCAGAACGTGATAGAAATCATGTAGCTCTTCCTTTAGGACTGCTGAGTCTAGATGGGCTGCAATGTGGGTCATTACAAAAAAAAAAAAAAAAAAATCATGTTGGACAATCGTAAGCATCCATTGTATCCAGAGAAACAGGCGTCTCTTTTTCTCATTGAGTCCCTTTTAGTCTTTGCAAATTCTAGGAGTCTCATCTCACACATATCCTACTCCTTTTCTTTTCTTACACACTTCCAATTAGTCAGCTTCTTCCAGGGGCCCAGCACTTTCCTGGATAGCTCCAAGCCTCCTTGAGAGGCTCTGAGTTTCCTCACTTGATTTTCAAGGACCCCTAGAGGCCTCAAATGAGTGAGGCTGTGGCAACTTCAATTTCCTTAGAGTGGAGAAGCTTTAAGACCCAAAAGCCTCCCTTTTGCTGATTTAGACTCTGTTTATAACATAATTTTGGTGAAATATTCTGCAAGCAAATCTTTCTCTTTGTTCTTCCTACCAGCTGGAGGATATGTACATAGAGTACCGTTTCCCAAGTCATGTGTTACGGAACATCAGTTTCAGGAGTATTTACTTACTCACTCACCAATATGCATCTAGTTAATATCTACCATGTGGCAGATACTGTGCTATCTGGAGATAAAAGGCTAGGAGAAAAACAGATCTGGGCCCCGCCCTCAGGGAACTCACTGTCTAGTGAGGAGACAGCTATTACTATAGTAATCAATTAAGTATGAAATTTAAATGTGAGATAGCTTTCTTAACAGAAAAGTCTACAGTGCTATGAAAGCATATAGTCAATAATAGGAGTTGGTAGTTTTTTCTGCAAAGGGCCAGACAGTTAATATTTTTGGCTTTGCAAGCCAAATAGTCTTTGGTCCAACTACAAAACTCTGCTGTTGTAGTGTGAAAGCAGTTCACAGACAACATGTAAACAAATGATCATGGTTATGTTCCAATAAAACTTTATAGATACTGAAATTTGAATCTCGTGTAATTTTTACGTGTTACAAGATTTTTCTTCATTTGATTTTTTTCAACCACTTAAAGATGTAGAAACCATTCTTAGCTTGTGGGCTATGCAAAACAGGCAGCTGGATGGATGAGGCCCCTGGGTCATAGTTTGTTAATCTTTGCTCTGGGGGACTAAGGAAGGGCTTTCCTGAGGAAGAGGTGTTTGATAGGAGATCTGAATGTGAGTGGGAGAACTGAGTAGTGTGGGGACAGTGGTGGTGGGGGGAGAACTGGGTAGGGTGGAGACAGTGGTGGGTGGGAGAACTAGGTAGGGTGGGGACAGTGGTGGGTGGGAGAACTGGGTAGGGTGGGGACAGTGGTGGGTGGGAGAACTGGGTAGGGTGGGGACAGTGGTGGGGGAAGAACTGGGTAGGGTGGGGACAGTGGTGATGGGGAGAGAACTGGGTAGGGTGGGCACAGTGGTGGGGGGAGAACTGGGTAGGGTGGGGACAGTGGTGGTGGGGAGAGAACTGGGTAGGGTGGGCACAGTAGTGGGGGGAGAACTGGGTAAGGTGGGGACAGTGGTGGTGGAGGGAGAACTGGGTAGGGTGGGGACAGTGGTGGTTGGGTGGAGAACTGGGTAGGGTGGGGACAGTGGTGGTGGGGGAGAACTGGGTAGGGTGGGCACAGTAGTGGGGGGAGACCTGGGTGGGGTGGGGACAGTGGTGGGGGAAGAACTGGGTAGGGTGGGGACAGTGGTAGTGGGGGGAGAACTGGGTAGGGTGGGGACAGTGGTGGTTGGGGCAGAACTGAGTAGGGTGGGGACAGTAGTGCTGGTGATACCATGTACCCCACAAATATATATACTTACTATATACCCCCAAAATTAAAAATAAATAAAACAAGAAAACAAAAAAGGGACCACTCTAGTATGTTAATGTCATGTTGCAAATAAAAGGGAATCTCTGGTGATATAAGGAAAACATCAACACTTTAAAGATTCTGAGAAATTCCTGTAGCAAAAGAAATAGATTTTGCTTAAACCAATGTTTCCTAAACTGATTTGTCCATAAAATCATTGTTAGGCTGAAGACCTACTAACATGGAGGGAACACATTTTTGGAAATGCACATTAGGGAATTTTTGGCTGTAAAAGGATTCCAGAATATACTTCACATCTCTGTTCCAGAAATTTAGCCATGAAAATGACCCTAGTTCATGTAGTATTTTCATGTGGGTATTTCTGAGAATTTGTGTCTCTTTATCGAGGGATCTTTCAGGCTAGCATTTGACACCACTGTTTTTGCAGTAGCTTGTGTGGACTTGCCCCGGGGCAAGAGGACAAACTGAATGGTTCCCAGAGGACCCTATCTGGCATTTAATGATGCCATTATAGTTGCAAGAGAATTGAATGTATTTACCCAATGCTCAGTGGGGAAAATAATAACAGCAGATATTTAGCTGATGATGACATACAGCTCCTCTGGAGAGCTGTGAGAACCTATTGATTCTCACTTCATAAAATGCTTATTTGAAAACTGATATCTGTGAGAGTTTTCCAAGTGCTGTTCCACTAATGTGGTTTTTCTCAGAGCACCCAACTAAAAAGTGGAAAATATTTTGTCCTATGTCTGTATATCCCCAAATATCTAGAAGTTTTGAGTTGATTAGACTAGATGTTTGGATAGTAGGTTGAATTTTCCACCATTTGTCCAGTTATTTTGGCTCTAAGTGTTCCAGCATAAATATGTACATGAATTATTTGTTGTCGTGTTTTTAATGCAGGGCAATGTCCTTGATCTAATTCTTTTAAAACCTGTCTTTTACAATGGTCAGAGAAAAATGTGATAGGCACTTTTTGATTAGTACTTTTCAAACTATGTTTACCTCTGTTCTGGGATTACTTTTTTTTTGTGGCAGGCACATATTGAGATGCAGAGCATGTTGGGATAAGTCTTAGGAGGATGCTTATCTAGGAAGTCAGTTGACATACCATGAAATGAAAAATTTAAGATAAACGTTCATGGCTAGAGCCAAGTAACTGAGTTTCCTCTGTTTTCTGTCTCAGTCTCTTTCTCTTTTGCCTCTTTTTAGTTGTCACGCCTCAGCCTTGGATCAAAACAAGAGAGAAATAAATACACAATTAGAGTCTTTGCTCCTTTGTACAGTGCTGTTGCTGAGGTAAATAAATGATCTGGGTGCTTCTGTGGTATTTTTCCATTACACTTGTAGAGGAAGCAGTGTTTATTATACATCAGAGCGATTTGCTGTAAATGGTGTATTTACCTCATTTCCTTTAGTTGAGCTTAAATTCTCAGTTAGCCTCCATGTAAATCTTGCTTAAAACCATACAGCATTAAAGCTGAAGGGGTCTTACCAGTGGTCAGGCTGGGATTTCTCATTTCAGAAGAGGAAACTAAGATACTGAGGTAATGGCAGAGTCCAGGCTGATTCCTATCCTGACTTCTACTCGGTGTCTCCTTCTGATCTAGCTTCTGTTGGACATCCAGTAGCAGCAATTATCTGACATATGATTGATTTCCTCTTTCAATTTAATGTAGGCAGTGACCCTATAAAGCTTAATCTTGAGAAATAAGAGGATCTACCTTTCAACAGAATAAAACAAGGATGTTTTCCTTCCATATAGAAGGATAAATGTGTTCGTTTTTATGGGAAGCAGAAACAGGACATGCCATTTGACTAAGTGGAGAGAAGAGGGTGCGAGTGGGGATGGGGAGTCTTTTATAACAGCTAGATATATAGATTCACATAAACAAACTGAGCACAAGTAATAAAGGAACTGCTCTTGTTCCCCACGTATACATAGCCGGAGGGAAGGGTAACCAGTAAGGGATTTATGTGGACTGGTTACGGAGCTTCTTTATGGGCTTCTTTATGGGGCATCTGTGTAAGGCAAAGCAGCAGCAGGTGGGGTTAAGACAGTTGGAAAGAAACGGCTCAGTCTGAACTCTGTATTTTTTAAAATTTTAATCTGAGAAGAGGGTAAAGCACTTATTTTCTATGAGCTTTTGCTCATGGAATCAGCTTTAGTCTGAGATAGTTGGTGCTCACTGATCACAAAGCACTTGGAAGCATAGTCTTCATATGGCTCTGTGGCAGAAATTTTAGGTGTGGGATGGGTAAAACAACCCCTGTCTCCAGATTGTTTAAATAGACTGGTGATTATAGAACATGGACCTATGTGTAGGGCTGCCAGATGAAATACAGGTAAATTCAAATTTCAGATAAACAGTAAATAATTTTTGGTATAAGCATGTTTCTTTTTTTTTTGGTATAAGCATGTTTCAAATATTGCATAGGGCATGCTAGGGGTTCTGTATTTTTATTTACTCATGGATGGGTAACTGGAAGCTTATTATAAGACCCAAAGATTTATCAGAACTAGAAAGGATCTTTGAGATCATTCCAGTCCCTCTATCTCAGATAAGAGAACTTGGGTTTAAAGAAGATAAGTGAGTTGCCCTGGTTCACACAGCTGGCAATGGCAGAGCTTGGCCTTCAGCCCATTTTTTTCTAATTCTTGGTATAATGCATTACACTGATTTCATTGGTAGATGAGCACCATGGACTGGTGTGTTTGAGAAAGCTCCATCCAGGAGGGAAGTGGGACTTCAGCAGAATTTTGAATGGAAGTGGAATGGTTGGGGAAGGCATTCCAGTGGAACACAAACATAAGCAAAGGGGCAAAGGCGAGACTCAATTTTTTGTTCAAGGAATGTAGGAATGAAAAAGATGTTACTGTGGAACGTGGATCAGTCATTGGACCAATGGATTCATGCCAAGAGAAATGAAAGAAGAGAATATTGAAGAGATAGTTTAGATAGGAGTTAGATTTTGTAGCACATTTACTGCAAGTTTTAAAGATTTGGACTTCATTTAGAATGGCAAAGAAAGGAGATGTGAAAGGTTTTTTTGCATGGACAAGTCAGTTCTATGTCAGTGACCAAAACAATTTTGAAAGACAGAGAGAGATAGATGTTTCAATAATTTGAATAATTTTTTTGAAAGTCCCTAGGTACTTTTTTTGAAAGTCTCAGATAGCTGAGATGATCACTGGCACATTCTTCACTTCTTCTAGGGAGGAAGAATAGCGATATCTCAATTTCCTTTAGAAAATGAACGAATGGTGGGGTGAGTGGTAATTTCCCTACTCTGATTATAATCACAATTCTGGTGCAGGTGACTGCAAGTGAAGACTTCTGCCCATGTGGTATGTGTGTGTGTCTGTGTGTGCACTAAGTAATCACCTGAAGCATGATCCAAGGAACATGTATAAATCCTTTACTTGAAAGAATTATTTGACTTCAGTGCCAAAGGAGTAACTTGATGATTAGTCTGATGAATAAGTGTGATCACACCTGAAATTCTTGGCGTAAGGATATTGATGAGGAGAAATTAGAGTTAATGGGTAGGGTTTGAGAGGTCCACTGGTAGGACCCATACAAAAAAGCCAGTAACTCTTGGGCAAGACAGGTCAACTTAGTGGCTAAGAAATAGGCCCTCTGCACTTGTAGCTGGGAGTTCATTAAACTTGTGAGAGGAGGAGGATCCCTAGAAAAAAGACAAACTAATATCCTTTCTGACCCAGTCCCTAAAGGATCCAAGGCTAGTCAACCTTTAGGGCTAGCATGAGGAGTAGACTGACCTAAGGATCAGGGAAAAGCCTCCTTTTAATGTACCCTCAAATGTCTCCCTAAAGACTGGCTGAAGGGATAAAAATTATTTGGATGAGATAAGCATTGATTATTTTATCAAAGTTAAAAGACTTGATAATGACAGATGTGTCTAGGAGATATGACTAAGAAATATGAGTTGTCACAGAAGTTTAAGCAGAGATGGCAGATCCTTGCTTGTCTGGGAAGAGAACATTCGACTAGATATCTGGCAATGGAGCAGAGGGTGCTGGTGAAGATCAGTGGGTATTGGGTGTGAAGTCTGGAACTGCCAAGTCTGATAACATCACAATTTTCCTGTTGTGGACTCTGTTTCCATTATCATCATGTGGTAATCAAGCATTACATGTTCTCTACTTCAAATTCTGTTCAACTCTACAGAAACTATGCTCAGAAGCTAAATTTTGCATGGCCAAATAAACTACATTCTCTGTTGAAGAGTCCTGTATGTATGGGGTGGTGAAGGCAGAGGCCCTATTGGGAACTAGGGATGTGAAGGGGTTCACACATGAACAAATTGCAGCTCATGCTCTACTCTAGAAAATAGGTGCCTTTTCTTAATGTTAGTGCTGATACTAAAGGATAAACATAAGATATCCCATTGCTGAAAAATGTCCCAAACTGAACTCCTGAGATTTGGCATCTGCACGTAATTACTTAGGGCACATAATTCTTTTATGGGTGCTCACTTAGTAAAGCATTTACATTTACATTCACAGCTCATTAGGTTGCTTGTGAATTTGATTTGAACATTTTAAGTGGGATTGTTTTTAATCTGTGGAGGCACCATAAACCCACAGTCACGCTCAACTGCTGCAGACTGTTAGAAGGAAAAACATAACTAGTTTGTTTTGCTTCCTGGGAGGAGTTTTATAAGGTGAGGGTGGAACCGACCATGGATAATATAAGGGGAATGTTTTTTCTTTTTTCTTTGTGAGCCCAAGGCTTATGGAGCTATTGTGATCTAAAGTACAGTTACTTGAAACTCTGATGGAGAAAGAACAAAATTAAACGTGACTTTTGAATTGTTATAAAAAATCATAAAATAACAGATCTTTCAACCAGATGTTTAATTTTAAAATAGTAAACACTGCAGACTTTCTAGAGACTGTCAATGGTTTGAAAAACCCATTCAGTCTCTTCCCTTGGGCTCTCGCGCCGCTTGGTAATGAGCACTGTTGGTCTTTAGCAAGGCAGTCACTACGAGCAGTACGTTCGGAAGTGTACCATCTAATGACTTTTTTTTTTTTTTGGTAGGAAAACAGAATACATTTGCAGTTTATTCATGGTGTCAGGTGTTCCTTAGCTGTGCACTTTGGGGTTTAAGTGCCTGCAGTTTTCCTTTTTCATGGGAAAACTATAAAATGAAAGATTTCCTGTTGCTTCATGCTTGATGAAGGCAGCTCTTCCCTGAGTGTCTGTCTGCAGGCACGTTTGGTTTCAAATTCAAGTGTAATCTTAAGGAGACTTTCCCTGCCTTGATATTTAGTGTGGGTCTTGGTACTATGGCCTGTACATGGAGCAGATGTAAATTGTGCTCTGATTTTCAACATATGGTATAAAAGACTAGTTAATCCCATGCAACTTTGGAAATTATTTGTTAGATTTGATCAGTGCCTGTGTGGATAATCAGATGGGGATGGTGGGGAAGTATGGAGACAAATGCTCTCCAGAGCTTCTTATCTCAAAACAGTACTTTTCCAGCAATTTTAACTAAGGTAACATACTGATATCATGGTCATTAAGAAAATGAGAAAAAGGTATCGGAAAAAGCAGTGTTAACACAAAGGTCCGTCTACTTATCCTGGACTGAAACATCAGAGGTCAGATCATGCAACTTGGAGAGAAGTAGGAAAACATGAAGTGCCTTTTGCTGTCCTCTTTCCCTACCAGCCCTAGTGTAGGCCCTAGCCTCCATCCAGGCCTGCCCTATGGAGAATCCTCAGCTGTGTTGCTCTCACGCTCTCCCTCTCGTTTTGCCCACCGTTCCTTTGCCTCCTATGTCTCCACGTAATCTTCTGATAATTCTACGTTTCAGCCTTTCCACCTTGGGAACTCTCAGCCAGCCCTTGTGATTTCCTCCCTGTGGGAGTAGCTACTGTCCCGCCATCCTGTGGAAGACTAGAGGTGTCCACCGGCTTTGGAACTTCCAAGAATGCTACCAAGAGATCACAGCTAAGATGTGTCCCCATTTATTGCAGGTCATTTTTTCCCCCTAGAAATGCAGCTACTTCAATAAGGGAATTTTAATGTTAGAGACCTCCAAGTTTCTGGAAACATTAAAGTTACAATTCCTATTTCAGTTAGACTCTAAATTGTAGAAATTAACCATCTACTAAGGGGCATGTGGAAGGAACGTGTGAGTTTAGCTGCAGTTAATGGTGGACTTCACACCATACACTGTGCTACTCTAGGGGGTGCATTCCCAAGACTCACTGTTTGGTTTTATTTTTTTTTAGAAAGATGAGTCTCACTATATTGCTCAGGCTGGTCTCAAATGCCTGGCCTCAAATGATCCTCTTGTCTTGGTCTCCCAAAGTGCTGGGATTACAGGCATGAGCTGCTGTGCCTGGACAAAACTCAGTTGTTAGTGGTGCTCCCTGGAGCTGTATTATGTGGCAGTCCTAGGAGTCTTGGCAGGTGAATTTGCTAAATGTCTTATCTAATAAATGCTGAGCATTTTGAGGGCAGACCCCATATTCCTCATAAGGTTTAGCATAATACCTTGCATAAAGCATACGTTTATTAACTGTTGATTGAAAGAATGAATTTGGATCTGTTTCAGGCAGGAAAAGTACAATAAAGAAAATAATACATAAAGGCAAAAGAGGATGGCAATTATGCTTTGTTTTCTTCCTACACAGCATTTGGAACCAGAAGACCTAGATTCAAACCACAGCTCTAATATTTACTAGTTGTGTGCCCTCTTTGAGCCTGAATTCCCGTAATTGTCAAATAAATATAATAACAATTGAGCTTCTTCCCTCAGAGGGTGGTTGTGAGACTCAAATTACATAATAATTGTGTAATAATTGCCTTAGGAGGTTACTTTTCCTGCTCAAGATGACTCCCTTGACTGTTGGCCCTAGCTCCCCATCTTAGGAATGAGTCTCTGAGTCAATTTGTATAATGTGACCCAAAACCTACTTGAAAATGAGAGATTGGATCAGTGTTGAGTGCTTGACCCAAGCTGGACCACACAGTATCCCTGACCTGCAAATTTGGAAATGCACCTGACACAGTCAGTCTCCGTTGTCTGAAATTGTAACCGGGGAACTTACGACTTGAAGAGAGCCATCTTCTCCCAGCCACATTAACAACTGAGTAGCAGAAAATATTGGCCTTCTAAAAAATAAGAAACACATATGTAAAAAGAACTAGAAAGTAAAAATGATAAACAACCGTTCTCTGGGTTATAGAGACCCTGCTACATCCTTGCTCTGGGGGCTCTGAGACACTCTTGTATCCTTACAATAAATTTCCATTTTATGCCTAAGTCAACTCAAGTTGGTTTTTACTTTTCTGTTCAATCAAAGCATTAAAGGATTTTTGTGAGGCATTTTCTAATATAATAATTTTTCCCCCATAGGTATAAGTACAGCCTGAGAGCACTTCTACCTCCCAGGAGAAGATCTCTGTCTTTTAAAATTAATAATAAGAAATAAGGGTCATTTTCTGACAGTTTTGACCCAAAGCCTATGATTTCTACATATGCCACTGTCTTTTAAAATTCTCTGTCAAGGTAACCAGCATCCAAAACCCCAGCTGCTGTCTCCATGGTGATCAGGATCCCCCCTTGGTAGCTAGCCGGTGAGGGCCACACAATATCCATGGCCGCAGATGTATGTAGTATGCTGAATTATTGGCATGTGGAAGTGTCAGGAAGCAAGGCCACCGAGGCTTCTTTTCATGCAATTAATGATGTTCATTTCTGCCTATCTTTTGCCCATGCAGCAAAGCAAGGTGCAGAAAGCCACTACAGAAAATTAGCCGTAATTTAGGTAATATCTCAAATGCCCCGTCAGTCACTTGATTATGTGATTGAAAGGAACATTTCATTTGGAGATTTGCAATTTTCTGGTGCTACTTAGGCATTACACAATTACGTTTCCTGTCATTAATCACATTGTGGAATACCAAGACAAATTCCTCTCTCCTTACATTTACCATATTACTGGGGCATATAGAGACAGATTTAGCCAATTGCTTTACACCAATTGATGCCCCTCGTTAGCTGGGGACATTCAGCAGCTTTTCTGTTTGAAGATCTCTCTTGAACATTTTCTGCACCGAGAGGATTGTTCCCCCAATTACTTCGAAATTGAGATTTTCCCCTTAACCACAGCACTGCCCTCCAAAAGGAGGAGCTGAGGCCTATCTGCCTTTTGCAGCAGGTGTGCCATGTGAACAGAGAATGACAGTGTTGCAAAGGGACTTCCTTCTCCTTGGGAATCTGGGAGCAACAGTGCCAAAATGGGGCATTCAGGCGTAAGGGTAGATGAGAGCTTTCAAACTGTTTGAGTCCTGACTTGCCATGGTCAGATTTAAAACTGTGAAAAAACAGCGTTTAAACAAAAGTAACTTAAATATTTAATTTAGAAAGCAGGTAAAGAGCTTGTGGGGCCTTACGTGAAATTCTCTGCAGGCAATTAGGTCCCCTTTCACTCATGGACTAACCTAGATTTTCCTTTCCTCTATAAAGATGGTATTAGAGATAATTCCACTCCTGACCCTTGATATAATTGAGGTTTTCAAGTATTTTGTAAGTAGCTGGTTCCTGCATCAGAAGCTTGTGCTTGCTAAGAATATGCACATTCCCGAGCCCCAGCCTAAGCTTTGGAACCAAAGTACCTGGGGCCTGTGGAATCTACATTTCCAATGAGTGCTACGGGTAGTTTTGATAGGCACACTAAACGAGTTGTTTGCATCCCTGGATGCTCATTAGAATAACTCAGAGAGATTTTGAAGCTTCTGATACTCTGGCTGCACCTCAGACCCATTAAATCAGGGCCCTTGAGACTTAGGTGTCAGATGGTTTTACAGCTCAAGCTCTCCAGGTGACTGCAGTGTGCAGCCAAGATTGAGCACCCATCACTGAACTGTGGGAGGATCACTACAAAGAGGCAGAATCCCTGGATGTCAGTACCCCCTTAGAGGATTCTAGGATGTGTGCCTTAAGGCCAGTTGGCTATCATCTCACAGTCTTCAGTGAAACAGGGGCCAGGGGAAATCTTAACTCTCTGAGGACTTGGAGTTGCCTGTTGCTTTAAGGTCTCTTTAATATTAAGATCTCTGTTTCTAATCAAGCCAGGTTCAGGCTTTAACCCCCTGTGGGACCTAGTTTTCCCTGACCCTGACCAGGTCTCAGGAAGGAGACTCAGAGGGTGCAGGAATCAGTGAACCATCCCTTTTCTTCCCACAGTCGCCCTATCACACTCTCCGTTTTGGTGTTTAGACATTTACTAGGATCTGAGTTGATCTTATTTGCTTATTTATCTGGGTATTGTCTCTCTCCCTTCTATAGCATAAGCTTCATGAGGGTAGGAGTTGTGTATGCCTTCTGCCCAGAATAGTGCCTGGCACATAGTTGATACTCAACTGATGTTTGTTGAATGAATACAAATACTGAAAAAATAATTTAGATTATGGACCTTACAGGTAGGGGGAAAGCAGCTAAAGGACACAAGAGTTCTGCCTGGAATTTGATCTGGGCAAGGACATTAGCTTGGCTTTTACATAAGTTGATCAATACCATCCTCTTCCTCAGCTGCCACCATTCTCTTCTGCTGTTTCCCATGTAGTCAATACGATGACTTGAAGATTTACTTTCAGAAGAGCCCTGCTTGTTAATTAAGGCCTGCTACTTGATTCTCTTGGGTCCCTCCTGAATCCATTGAGATCTAGGTCATAGCAGTCAGGGCTTGCACTCAGAGTCAACTTTACTTCCTCCTGGAACTCAAGATCATGTGTTTGCTCTGGGATTTTAAGAGTCATGGAGCAAATTTAAGCATGCAGCAGTAAGAGCAGAGATCTAATTCTACTTTTGTTTCCAGAAAACAGGTGGGCTCGCAAAAGATCAACAACTGTCCAAAAAGTCTCTCTGGCTTAATGCCGAAGGGCCTCAAATGTGAGTCATGTAAGAACAGCTGATATTTAATTTATAGGACTTGATTGCTTTTAAAACAGGTATTAGTGTATTGCACAGCTTAGTAAACTGTCACTTGAGACTTCAGTGAACAAGCTCCATTTAAAGAATAGTGGTCATTTTTGGCATAATGTTGTAGTAACTTGCTTTAGGGAAGTGCTATAAAATATCCTGTCTTTCTAAGAACCTGTCATATTCACAGAGGATGTTGGAAACTTGTGACAGGTGGGCACCAGGAGTAGGCCAGGACATGGTGTACAGGGTCTAGGGAATCCACTGGGCTGTGGAAGTGTCCCCAAAGAAGGAGGCTGCTGGTCCAAATCATAATGTCTAAAGCGGTAGCACACCAAGACTGATCTGCGCCCTTGTGAAAATCAGAGGCCTGATTTGGGGTTGGGGAGTACTGGCATCACTGGTAACATTTGTGGTCTGATGACTGCTGCTCCAATTTCTTGAGAAGATGGGGCCACTCAGGACCAAGTTTTTGGGAGTTGGAGAAGAAGCCAAGACAATGAGTGTCAGGGTAGAGGTGAGGGTAAGGACAGACTATAGCTCTGCAACCATGCAACTCTCCTATACCTAGGGTTGTTTGGGCTTAGGAACATAGAGGAATTCTATGCTACCTTTGTTGGTGGGGCAAGGACACCTCTGTTATTGGTAGGCTCTCTTCTCAGTAACCTAAGAGTAAGGGCATATGAACCTTCTAGCAGCAGGATATCTGTATCTCAAGTAGAGATAAGTCAGGATGGATGACTGCTGCTGTGTGCCATTCTAAATCTGAGAGTCCTTTCATGATCATATTGGTGTACCCCTAAGGCCCATGGCACTGGTGCAGAGTCTGAAGATCTAAGATTTTATGGAGACATCTGGGGGGGATGACATTGGACAAGCAGATGACTTCCCTGAGCCTCAGAATTTCTTTCAATGAAGTTGATCTTCATTGGGTTAGGAGGAAAGTAAGTTCCTATAATATTCAAAATGTATGTTAAATAAAGACAAATTATTATCTTTTTCAAAATTGTTCCCATTGCCTTTAGGTACTTTGCTGTATTAAAATATGATTTAAATGTGGGCCAGGTGCAGTGGCTCACACCTGTAAGCACAGCACTTTGGGAGGCCGAGGTCGGTGGATCACCTGAGGTCGGGAGTTCGAGACCAGCCTGACCAACATGGAGAAACCCTGTCTCTACTAAAAATACAAAATTGGACCAGGCGCAGCGGCTCACGCCTGTAATCCCAACACTTTGGGAGGTGGAGGTGGGTGGATCACGAGGTCAGGAGATCGAGACCATCCTGGCTAACACGGTGAAACTGTGTCTCTACTAAAAAAAAAAAAAATACAAAAAATTAGCTGGGCGTGGTAGCAGGCGCCTGTAGTCCCAGCTACTAGAGAGGCTGAGGCAGGAGAATGGCGTGAACCTGGGAGGCGGAGCTTGTAGTGAGCCGAGATGGTGCCGCTGCACTCCAGCCTGGGCGACAGAGTGAGACTCCGTCTCAAAAAAACCCAAAAAATAATAAATAAATAAATAAATAAATAAAAATAAAAATAGAAAATTGGCCGGATGTGGTGGCGCATGCCTGTAATCCAAGCTACTCAGGAGACTGAGGCAGGAGAATCACTTGAACCCTGGAGCCGGAGGTTGCGGTGAGCCGAGATCACACCAACGCACTCCAGCCTGGGGAATAAGAGTGAAACTCCATCTCAAAAAAAAAAAGTGAATGCTTTGCTTAGTGTTGTGCATTTCTGTGTCTCATCTTTTTGTCTCCACTTAGCCATATTCTATGTTTTCAGACCTGGATCAAACCAGAATGCCAAATAAAGATCTCAGGACAAGCATGTAATTGTTGATATCTGCTCTTATGACTTGTCCAGTCTCTAATCAATCATTTGCCTTTTTATTCATTCAGTAAACTTGTTTCAGACTCTTACTACATCTCAATTACTGTGCTAGACATTGGACATGTAGAGATGAAAGACACTGCTTACCATCAAACAGCTTGCAAGATTGTATGCAGTATGTTGAGGGGAGTTGGGAGAGTTTAAAAAATTATTTTTTTAAATATTTGTTTGGAAGTGATTCTACAGAATAATAGCAAGTCTTATACATTTCCAAGTCTTCTCACATAAATGATCTCATTTAACATTCTCGTCATTGAACACATCCAGGAGGAAGAAACTAGGAGCTGTATTTACATGTGGTGGAAATGAAGGCCCACAAACATAGAGTGAATTGCTCAAGGCGACATAGTTAGTGAGTGGTAGAGTGAGGAATCACACTCTGGACTCCTAATTCCAGGTAGGATGCACTTGTAGCACATGGTGGCAGCCCCAGGGCTCAGTTGTGAAATGCAACCATCTACGCACACACAGCACACACACACACACACACACACCCTTAAAGTTACTGATGTGAGTATTTAGTGGGTGACCATTCCTGAGGGTTGAGTGGAGAAGTTGTTAGCAAAACATTCTGCACATTTTGCCAGCCAGCATTCTAAGAGATCATTTCTGGAGCTGAGGATAACAGATCTGGGTTTCTATTTCCTGCTGAGAGGGCATCTAGTGGCAGCAGCTGGGGCTGGTCCAGGGCTCAGTCTGGGTTCCTGGCCCGGGGATACGGGAGTCAAGGTCTGCAGCAACAGATCTTGGAACTGTTGCCAGAAGTGAAGTATGAACTTCCTCTCTCTGAAGAATATTGCCTGCCAGGGAGGTAAAAGTAATTACTTGTCCTTGCTAATTGAATTCTGAACTTTAAAGTAGAGGTTCTGACTTAGGTTAACATGACATGGGCCAATTTAAAATTTTAACTTAAAGGAAAAAACTGGCAATGAACCTTAGTACTTGGAATGTGGCAGATTGAGTTCCTCAGGGCTGGAGCCAATTTTCACAACTTCTGCAGGTGCTGGCCTCCTGCAGAAGTCTTCAGCATGCCCTGCTTGTAACCTTGGCTAATGCGAAAGGGTTACCTGACTGAAAAGCAGGAAATTATTTCAGTCAATTTCATTCTGTAGGCTTTTTCTCCCTGAACTTCTAGTGCTTAAAGTGGTTTTTATTTTTTTTATTTACTATCTTTGGATACCAATTTTAATAACTAAAATCCATAGATTGCTTACTATTTGTGGGGGGCAGTTCTAAAAAAAGAAGTATATAAAGACTATTTTCACCATTCAGCAGCTGAGTTATCTGAGGCACAGAGAGGTTAAGTAATTTGCCCAAAGCCACAGGTAGGAAGGTGGCAGGGCCAGGATTTAGACTCACGCAATCTGGCTCTAGAGTGTTCATGTTGAGCGTGTCAGGGTATTGCCCAGTTTGGAGATACCATGTGACCTCTCCTGCCAAGGATGTGCAGTTTAACCAGATGGCCTGGGCCAGTTTGGACTCCAGTTTTTTTGAAAGCTTAATGATGAGAGGCTGGAAAGTGCCTGGCCTGACTTTGGCAGGTAACCTCTTAGTCCGGGAATCACACATCCTGCCCAAGATGTCCTTTAAGATATAACCCAGAGGCAGGGCGCGGTGGCTCACACCTGTAATCCCAGCATTTTGGGAGGCTGAGGCGGGCGGATCATGAGGTCAGGAGATCGAGACCATCCTGGCTAACATGGTGAAACCCCGTCTCTACTAAAAATACAAAAAATTAGCCGGGCGTGGCAGCAGGTGCCTGTAGTCCCAGCTACCTGGGAGGCTGAGGCAGGAGATGGTGTGAACCCAGGAGGCAGAGCTTGCAGTGAGCCGAGATTGTGCCACTGCACTCCAGCCTGGCACAGGATATATACATATCCCAGAAATAACCATCTTTGGGAAGGAATTGATATCAGACTTATGTGTGATTGTCTCACAGGAATTTTAACCAACTTGCTGTTGCTTTTTTCTTGTATGTCTTGGTGGAGGTAGGAAGGCCCAGAGGAAGATTGGATTTCCTGCTAATTTAGAAACTGGAATTCCAGAATATTTTCCATTGATGTTAGGATGATGCTGTTTATGTCCCAGGCTAATAATAAGTAGGCATATTGGGCACATAAGTCTTTCTTTTATTTTTTTATTTTTATTTTTTATTTTTTTGAGACGGAGTCTCGCTCTGTCGCCCAGGCTGGAGTGCAGTGGCGCGATCTGGGCTCACTGCAAGCTCCGCCTCCTGGGTTCACGCCATTCTCCTGCCTCAGCCTCCCAAGTAGCTGGGACTACAGGCGCCCGCCACCTCGCCTGGCTAGTTTTTTGTATTTTTTTTAGTAGAGACGGGGTTTCACCGTGTTAGCCAGGATAGTCTCGATCTCCTGACCTTGTGATCCGCCCGCCTCGGCCTCCCAAAGTGCTGGGATTACAGGCTTGAGCCACCGCGCCCGGCCAAGTCTTTCTTGTATTGGATTAATCTGGGCATGGCAGAAGTAGACTGATATAGGTGCCATAGTCACCAAGTTGGAATTCACTGGCAATTGTAGGAATTGCTATGACTTAGTTTGCGTGAAACCTGCTGCCAGAGGGTTAAGAATCTTGGAGTGAAGAATACTTCTTGCAACGAGAGAGTTTCTCTGTGAAAATACTTCTCTCTCACCCCCCTCCTTTTTTTTTTTCAGATGGAGTCTTGCTCTGTCGCTCAGACTGGAGTGCAGTGGTGTGTTCTCGGCTCACAGCAACCTCCACTACCTGGGTTTAAGCGACTCTCCTGCCTCAGCTTCCAGAGTAGCTGGGACTACAGGTGAAAATACTGTCTTTAGGAGGAATTATTTTCTAGTACTACCTTACCTTTTGATAACATTTAAAACATTATTATCATTATTATTTTAAAAAATGAGCCTTGGCTGTAAAGCTCTGAGTGAGTGCTCTTCGTTGCCAGTTGAGGGAAGCATTTGGGAAAGTGAATACTTGATTTCTTGGGGCTTCTATTTCCTATCTGTAAAATGGTGGTAATAATATCCACCTCATGAATTACTGGAGTGTTCGATTGCTGTCTGAACTTCAACTGAAAAACATCTTCCTCCATAATTAGAATATCACAACATTTTCATCCTAGACAGAAAGAAGTCTTTGTCATTTGATTTCATTTGCAACATCTCCATCCTCTTAGGTACTGTCTCTTTACCCTGACAATCCAAACTGGTTTAGTTAGACATAAAAATGTCTCTGAAGGCCGTGGGATCATTTATGTCAAGGCTTAATTAAATGACAAGTTCAATTCCAACAATACTGATTTACTTGCTGTGGAAAAGTGCCAAACCTACAGTCGGTTTAATTGAACTTAAGTGATACCCTGTTTATTCACCACCTACCAAATGGCACTGTGTGTGTGTGCGCACACACACACACACGTGCACATGCATGCATAAGTATACATACTTTAAAAACGATACAAATGTAGCATATCAATACATATATAGGTCAATTGAGAGCATAATTTTCATGCATGCTCCTAGAATTTTATACCACTGTTTCCACCTCAAACTGTGGGTGGCAGCAGAGACTTGGGAAATATCTTCTGTGCAACTCAGATGACTTTCCGGGGCTATTAAGGGCAAGGAAATGATAGCACTAAGTGATGAGAAAGTTGGATGTTCATTTATGAACTACAATTGACATTCCTTTATCATTTCCTATCTCATTCGTGTGGTCAAAGATGGCGAAAGAGGCCTGTGGTCTGGGACCTTCACTGACATGTTGTCTTTTACACAGGCTTTTCATTATTTTGGGCCGATTACTTTCTCTCTTATTGGAGATTGCATGCATATCCTAAGAAATCCTTTTCTTTGGCTGATGCTGTCTTGCATACATCTGACCAGTGTGGCTTTCGGCTTCCTTTGGACCCCAAAGTGCTTCCTAAAGCTAATGGTGGACTTCAGTCTTTTGTGCGGAGGTCTATCCTCCTGACACGGGCAATGGCCAAGGTTGTCCCAGCTCACAGGATCAGCGAACTCATGTGACTTTGTTTCCTCCTGAGAAGGACAGGCACACCGGCCTTTGACTTGGCCTCTAGTTCCTGGCTGAATGTGAAAGAGGCACACTGGATGTGAAAGCCCACTTTCACTCCTCTAGGTATTCCTCCTTGAGGCACAGGAGAGCAGGGGATGCCTTTGTGGATTCAGAAAAAATTGGCAAAAGTGAAAAATGGTGACAACTACTGCTGGTGGGGATGGGGATAAGTATACTCTCATACACTATGGGAAGCATCTAATGATGTCAAAAATTATACAGACCCTTAACCCACTCCCAAGATACCGTGCCACAAAAGGAAAAGAACCAGATACTAAGAATACATGTTAAAAAAAGAAAAATAAACATCAATAAATAGGAAAACAGCTTTATAGACTATAGTTAATTCAATCTATGAAGTATCATTCAGGCATTAAAAAAGAATGAACTGGGCCATATTGTTGTCTTAGAAGACATTTTGAAAGCTGTTATTAAATGACAATAGTAAGATGTAGAGAAACATGTAACAGTCACCTTTATAAAATAAATAGGCACAAAATCTATGCATGTCTTATATTTAATACTTTCCCTCTATGTTTTAACTCTCTGCAAATCAAATTCATCTCACAAACAATGGTCTCATAATCACTGTCAGCATCAAAGTCAAGTTCTTCTAGAGAGGATTTGTGTTTGCTTCTGTGGGTCACCTGCAGAAGGCTTTATTAGACTGAGGCCACTTTAAATTAAATTCTGTTGGTGAGGATTTCCTTTTTTGAGAATCTCTTTGGTTATGTGAATTCATGCCCCACATCTGTGTGATGATTAGTTTCTGGTCAAATTCTCAGGAGAGAATTTGTTTTCTTCTTTCTCCCATTGTCAAGGTAGAGGCATGAAATTTTCCTTGTTGTTCTTTGTGAAGAACTTACTTCTTGTTTAACCTGACACTGAGATAGGGCCCTTTCCTTTCCTGCCTTTAAGTCAGGGGCTTCTGTTAGACTCTTCTGTTTGGAAATTTCTCTTTCTCAGTGGCATATAACAAAATGGTGCATCTTGTAATGAATGATATTTATGTATTTATTTGTATTGTAAGACCATGATGAAAAGTGCAGAGGAGTGCATATCTAGTTGTTAACATGAGATACCTGAATGGTGGTGGGGTGAAGGAGATGATAGAAAAAGGGAGATGATAGAAAAAGGATTAAAAAAAATAGAAAGACTGAACAGAATAGAAGAAGGGTTGTATACCACTTCATATATGCTCTGATCCTATTTATGTGTAATTGTGTCTCTCTGTGTACATTTATAACAGAATTAGAATAAAGTATAAATAATTTAGTCTGTATTGTAAGATTGCTTATGCTCTATTGTTAGGTTAAAAAAAGCAAGTTGTATATTAAAAGTATGAGACTATTTAGGGAAAATGCAATGACTAAATTCTTCTCTCTATATAAATGCTTGAGTACATTTAGATGAATGAGTCTAAAGGTATGAAGTGACACATACTAGCCTATTAATTCTATGCCGTTTGGGACAAGGGGTGAGAGTTAGATGGAGTGGAGGTGGTTGCAGTGGTGCTGGCAGATGATTAGCTCTTTATAGAACTCTGTATGGTTTCACCTTGTAAACATGTATAGACTGCTTTTATAATTTGAAAAGCCTCCCAATGAATAAAAAATCCAAGCACTCATGTGACATAATTTGATGCATCCTTCCCTTCCCAGTATAAAAGGTTTAAAAAGACTGCTTAAAAACAGGCTGACAATGTCTCCCGGATGGAGAGAGAATTTTTCTAAAAAACTGAGTGAGTCATCATAGGCTGATTCAAAGATTCACAATTTCCTTGGTATTTATTATGCCTAATTTTTCCACATCAGGTTGGGTTATACATAGTTATATCTTTAATAACTACACATAGTTAAGAATGTCTTTATTGATAGTTTTGCTCTTTATTTCTCCAGATGCAATTCTTTGTTTTGGTTCTATATATGTTTCCATGGAAGTATTATAGACATTTCTAGATCTGAGACAGCCAAAGGAAGGATGAATAAAGGCCTATGGGTAACCATAAGGACCATTCAAACCATTTTATTTGAGCTCCCACTAGCCACACCCCTTCCCTCCTTTTCTATCTGTCTCTCTCCTTCCCTTCCCCAAATATTTATTAAGCACTTATTATGACAGAGATACTGCACTAGATCCTGGAGATACAAGACCAAGGCTGGAGTTCCTGTGGCTGTGTTTAAGGGTGAGGGTAGAGGACTCAGCTCTCTCCTTCGTGGCCTCATTAACATTTCCTTCTGTAGCCAAGGCACTGTGGTCTATCCTTCTTGGCCAAGCCAAGCTGCTACTTCTCCCACTTCTGCAGCTGGGGTCCTATTGGTGAGAACTACTCACCAATCAGTGACTCTGATTGCTGTTTTCAGTTGTTTCAGCCGTCAATCCATCATGCCACCTATAGGGTGGGTGGCTGGGGCTGCCTTGTGCGGTAGAGCTGGACCTTCATAGCATCTCTATCTCTTTGCCTGGCCCCACCCAGTTTGTACCTCACCTTCCAGGGGATCAGAGTATTTCCTATTCACATGCTGGAGAGTCTCTTCCCAGCTCCACAAAACAGTGCTGGTCTTATCACTTGTGTTGCCTTGCATGCAAATCCATGCTCTTTTCCCCCTTAAGCTCTCATTTTAAATATCTATATTTAAAATTAAAAATTTATGTCCATGCCTTTTTTGCTCTAGAACATTATTGGTGTGCCTTATTAGCAGGCTAGCTGTTAGGGGCTCCATTTGTTTCTTTGCTAATTGACTTCCTAGGTCAGGAGTAAAGCTTGAGGATTAGTGAAATTTGCTCTTAGAGGACATTCTCTTACCTTCAGAAGCTTCTGGCTTGTCTTTAGTTGGTACTGTTTTTAAAAATTTTTTATTTTGTCAGAGAACAATACTTCTGTGTGATTCCAATTTTCTGTGATTTCTTAGTTTCTATAATTCACTCATTCATTCAACTATTATATTTTGAACATACTGTGAAAAGTATAATGGTAGAAAGAGAATGAAGGTAAAAGAGTGGCAATATATGTCCTTGGCCTCGGCTTCTCTGAGCTTAAAATTTATGCACCTCAATAGGACAAGTGATCACAGAAGGTTATATGTGATTAAGTGAAAAAGTGAGCGATGTGGCCATTGCTGATGGAGCTCAGAGCATAAGGAAACATCCTTTGGGTTAGAAGATTCAGGAAAGGCCTCAGGAAAGAGACGAGACTTGAATTTGGCTTTGCAGGATAGAATGATAGATTTGGATTCTAGGCTATTTTTAATGCTAAATATTTCGAATAATATCTGTGACTTTTATCTAAAAATTCTGAGAAGAGATCAATTCTGGGAATTTATCTGAGAAGAGAAATTCCAGAGTTGCGATTTCTTCTGGAAACTCACCGTTACTAGTCCCTTGAACTTGTGCTATTTTCAAGTGGGTTGCAAGAGCCCTGGGTTTAGCTTGAATGGATGCTTTGTGTTCTGTGAAAAGTTTCATCATGTGGGGGCAGGAGCAATGATTCTGTAAAGGTACCAAGTAGCTAGACAGAGAGCTTGGGCTGATGTTCAACTTGAGGCTGTATTTCCATCTGTCCATGCTTCCCTTCCAGCATGTTAGCTGTGATTTGTAAATTAAACCCAAGTCTAGAAAAAATGGAAACACTATGTATTTTCCAGCCAGGAGTGATGTCAACGATGCCTTCTATGGAATTCCAAAGACAGTATTTCTAATGAGGTGGTAGAAGAAAAGGGTATTGGCATGGTAATGTGAAGGGACAAGAAAATAAAAGACTCTAGGGGAGAGGAAGGAGGAATACAGACTCTGCTGGGAGAAAGTGTGTATTATTTTCCTCTTTCTAGGTCTATGACAGAATTGATCATAGTCTCAGAGAGAATATCCTTCTGGAATAATGTTCTTTAATATACTTCTTGTATTTCTTAGAAAAAATATTATAATCTCATTGAGCATTTATTCCCAGTTGGAGACTGCAGATTTATGTCTGCATCTCAGGCTCACCCTTGGGTATGTACTCATGGTACAAAAGTGGTTGGATATATGTATTATTTAATTGTGATTTCTCCTTCTTTGTGATATCTTTCTTTCTGCTGTGTGCATACAGTTGAATTCATATAAGTAAATCTGTATCTGATGCATTTCCACGGGAATCAATTACAAGGTGATTGTTTCAAGTTTGGTGGGGGGAGTCACTGACCTCTTTGAGAATTTGTGGAAAATTGTCTGTCTTTCCTGGAAAAAAATGTACCTATGCATCTACATAAAAAAATATGGCCTATTATTTCAGGGCATCCATAGCCTATTTGTAGATGCCTGGGCACAGATTGCCATCATGCCAAAAGAGGGAAAGCTTTCTCCCACTTGGCTCACAGAGAGCTGAGGGAGCAGATAGAGTTTGTCAGCAATGAGAGATGCTAAAGCCATGGAGAAATGGGGGTTAAAATGCATTGGCAGCTCCAAAGGCCTGAGGAGAGGCATGGTGCCAGGGACCACAGATTGCTGAAGAACTTGAACTCCAGGAAACCTGGACAGGAATTATAGTACTGACCCAATTTCTGCAACCAAAACCATACCAAAACAAAGGCTGTTCTAGTCTGTTGTCCACCAAATTCCTGTTTTACTGCTACAAGTTTATTGCCTCTGACTTTTGAGGGATGGAAGACCATGCAGGAATTTCTCCAGCACTTGGACCAGATCAAAATGAACAGAAGGAGTGAGTCGTTACCTGAGCACCAGTAATGCCGGGTGAAGCCTGAGCCAAAGATTTCTCAAGCTGCAATCTAGGTCCTTGGTATGAGTGGTTTCACCTTGGGCCCAGGTATCATTCCATCACAATCGTTAAGAGAGTCAGAACCATTTCTTATCTATCCCTTGTTTTCTATTTTGTTTATAAGATTAAAAACGTGTGTGTTCTTTATTTAATTAAACTACAAGATAAGAAGTGTCGATGTTGCACAAGAAAGAATAGCTCATTCCAAAAGAAAATTGCCAGCCATGCATATCTCCAAGAGGAGAGAAAGAGAAGAAATTAACCCTGAGCCAATTTGAAAATTTTAAGAGAGTAAGTATCCAGTGGTAATATCCTTCTAGAAAGCTATTCAAGCCTAGTGTCATTTAGCATTAAATAATATAATCAACTTCCATTTTTTTCTGGATGAGAGTTTTCAAACTATGGCCTACAGGCCAAATCGGGCTTGCAGTTGAGTAGCTGTCACACAGCCATATGGACCATGAAGACGAAGATATTAACTATCTGGCCTTTTACGGAAAAAGTTCTTCAACTCTTGTTTCAGCTGATGAAGCTAATTTCTAACATTTTGGCTTTTCATATAAGGGGAAACTATACTGGTTAGGCCAATGCAAATATTGTCAGCTTGACAGTTTTGTTCTCGTCATAAAATTATAATCTGCCATTCTCGTTGTGTATAACAGTTTCTTGGAGGCTCTTTTAGTCTGAGTAGGTAACATTAAGTCTGATAATTGTTGGAACACTGTTTCTGAGCATGAAGTTGAGGATAAGATTAGGGCCTGAAATTAATCCAGCAATTCCATATCTCTCCTTGGTGACTATAATGGTTTGAATATGGGTTGTCTCCTATGAAACTCGTGTTAAAATTTTATTCCCAGGATAAGGGTGTTGAGAGGTGGTGGCAGCTTTAAGAGATGTTTGGGTTGTGAAGATGAGCAGGTATTAATGCCTCTCAGGGCTGGATTATTTCGCATGGAACTGGATTAATTACTGCATGCAAGAGTGTTTTGTTATAAAGCAGAGGCTTCCCCATATGTTTTGTCTCTTTTGCACATGTTCCCTTGCCCTCTGCTTTTCTGCCATGTTACAATGCAGTATGAAAGCCCTCACCAGAAGCTTCCACCATGCTCTTAGACTTCCAACTCTCCAAAACTGAGCCAAATAAACTTCTGTTCACTATAGATTACCCAGCCTCAGGTATTCTGTTATAGCAACAGAAAACAGACTAAGACAGTGACCCATGGGAGGGAGGGCCACGTGGCATTCTCTGGATGGTGGTTCTTGCATCTCTGGGAACTGATGGCCTTTCTCCTGTAAAGGTCTGCAGATCCATTACAACGTTTCAACTACTTGCTTTAGCAATTTAGAACAGGTTGAAGAGTCTGAATTGATATTTTTAGCTCTCTCCTTTTTAAATAATGTCTCTCCATTCTTTCAAAAATATTTAAATGTAGCCAGTGTCTTTTGTAGTCATACAAATCAGTGCTAGATTAGAAAAGTTCAGTAGATCTGGGATTCTCCCAGTAGGGCTTGCAATTACTCTTCAACTCATTCAGCTCTATGTTTCCCCAAACTACCTCCATTGGCTTAGAGTAGATTTGAGGACATATGTTCCTTTGATCACAATTAAATGAAGTGACTATGGGATATTTACATAGAACGTTAAAAAATTTATGTGCATAACACTAATGGCATCTAGTAGTTTACTTATTGCATTTTAAAATTTGAACACTGTATTATTCATAGCTGGTCAGAAATCCATCATGCATGAACCTCCTCCAGTGCACTCTTGCTTGTATGCATGTTTGACTCTCCAATTTCCTGAGGTTGTCCCTTGGGAAATGCTGACACCCATTGCATACATAAACACTTCCTAATCACATGGCCTTTCTGTGGGTGGTATGGCTTTTTTCTGAGGATCTCAGGACAGTTTGCAGGCATGATCCCATCAGTTTTTGTAAAATTCTGAAGAGTATGTTAGAGATGGATGCTGTCACCTGGACTGTACAATTCAGGGGATGGAGACACAGATCATTTAAATGGGAAACATCAAGTGCATGGCCTTTCAGCACAGTGGGACAGAGGAAGAAAGATTCCCAGCACTAGATCAATCAATCAGCCAATCAGTATTTATTGAGTGCATATCCTTGGCTCAGCATGGGGCTAGTTGCTATGCTAGACCATTTTATGTCTTGTTTATATGACTTGGGTCTTCTGCCATCTTGAAAAAAATATTATCTGTCAGTGAATTTTCTTGAATATAAGCTGTAAATTGGAAGGGAATAAACAGGAAGGAATTATGAGATGAGAATGGAGCGTGGGCAGGAATAGAGAGTCACCTTTGGAAAGCAAGTGTCCTCCGAATGTGATGATATTGAAGATTTCTTACTCTATTTCTAAGACAATTTTCAAGGCAATGAATAAAGCACAGCAATGTTCGAGCATTAACATTAGTTAGTTAAGGACACTTTTATTATCTCTCATCCAGTTGATTTTCTGGCTAAGCCTAACTATCAATACCCAAACCATGACCACCACTCACCATAGTATTTGTGTGTGTGTGTGTGTGTGTGTGTGTATGTGACAGAGTCTCAATGTGTCGCTCAGGCTAGAGTGCAGTGGCACAATCTCGGCTCACTGCAACTGCCGCTTCCTGTGTCAAACGATTCTCCTACCTCAGCCTCCTGAGTAGCTAGGACTACAGGTACATGTCACCATGCCTTGCTAATTTTTGTATTCTTAATAGAGATGGGGGTTTCACCATGTTGGCTAGGTTGGTCTGAAACTCTTGACCTGAGGTGATCTTCCTATTTTGTTCTCCCAAAGTGCTGGGATTACAGGTGTGAGCTACTGTGCCCAGCCACAGTATTGATTAGACAATATTTTTTGCATTTTAAATGCAACTAGAAATTAAACAATTTAAAATTGATGCTTTTGAAAAGATGATAAATCATGAACCAAAAGTATCCTGATATAATGTCATTTCACCCCACTACCATCTTGATAAGGATACTTTATTTTTTACTTTATTATTATTATTATTTTTGAGATGGGGTTTCACTGTGTTAGCCAGGATGGTCTCAATCCCCTGACCTCGTGATCCGCCCACCTTGGTCTCCCAAAGTGCTGGGATTACAGGCGTGAGCCACCGTGCCTGGCCAAGGATACTTTATTTTTTAAATTTTCATAGAGACAGTATTTTACTCTGTCACTCAGGCTGGAGTATAGTGACATGATCATAGCTCACTGAAGCCTCAAACTCTGGGGCCTGAGTGATACTCCTGCCTCTTAGCCTCCCGAGTAGCTAGGACTATAGGCATATGCCATCACACCTAGCTAATTAAAAAACAAAACAAAACAAAACAAAACAAACTTTTTTGTAGAGATGGGGTCTTGCTATGTTGTGCAGGCTGGGCTATAACTCTGGCCTCATGTGACCTTCCTCCCTTGACCTCCCAATCCCATCTGGGATTATAGGCATGAGCCACCATGCCCAGTCTTAACAAGGATAGTTTAGAGAACAGCACAAAAATAAAGCCCAGGAGAAGGACTTAAATCATATAATTGTGTGACTACTAAAGAATTATCTAAGATACTCATCTATTTTTATAAACTAGAAGCTGAAGAACAGAGACATGAAGTATCTTGGCCCAGACACACAGCTAAGTAGAGGCAGACTATGATTAGAAATCCAAGTATATGAACTTTAAGTCTGGGTCTCTTTCCACGTATCTCAAACTTTCATCCTTAGTAGAGGACGCAGAGCAATCAAATTGATGTCCCCACCCCTGTTAATTGGTTAATTAGTGCAAGCTTTGGGAAATCATCTTCTTGGAGAGAATCATGAATTTCTCTTAGTCACCTAGATGTTCTTTATTCAGTAGCATAAATGTTCTCAGAGACTGTGTTTTGAGCTTGAGAGAGCGCCAAAATTCCCTGCTGCCAAATTCTCCACAAAACCCTTACAGGCATTAACTGGAACCTGGGATGCTGCATTAGTAGGTGATAGCAACTGCTTAATGAGGTGACCCTGTACAGTGTGATCAATAGAGAGTTCCTTTGAGAACCTTATCTCCTCAGGAACTCACCCACTCTCAAGACAAATGCAAAGGGCACAGTGGGCAGTCAAAGAGGCAGGGTGAATTAGTGTCAAGGAACATCTTTAATTCATGGGAGTCATGCATCAGAGGGAACTGAGCATGGCTTAGTTTTGTCACAGGAATGAAATGAGAAGCCCTGGAGAGTTGGCACTTTGTCAAAATGCCATTTATGAGTTCTGCAGTACATACTCTGTACTTGATGCAAAACTGGCTGGTTCATTTGGAGGTTGTTTATGAACTTCAGTGGGTACACATCTATGGAAACTCCTCCCAATGAGGTACATGGTTAGGCAGCGCAACATTTCTTCTTTCACAGGGGGGAAAACAAGAGATTGATTTTTAAATTCCCCAAACTGTAGGAGCAACTCTAGGGAGAATGGCTATTTTTGAACTGGAGGTCTCTCAACATTTAGTACAAAGGACTTGTACAGATCAATAGCAGTGAAAGTCCTTCCAGCTGGTCTACTGCCAATTCCTGAACCATCCCCACTCTTGTCAGGTGGTGGCCTGGATGTTAGTGTATAGATACACTGAAGTATGTTTCAAGGAGCATACCCGCCCCCAGCTCAGTAACTCACAGCCAAGGTTTGCAGTGGGGGCCTCAGAGAGACATGGACTTCACTGCTGGTTCCACCATTCATGTCTCTGCACCCATTTTCCTCCTTTGAGGAAATGGTAGTTATAATACCTTTATTACAGAGCTGCTATGAGGAGGAAGTAAATACAAATCTATGTCAATGTGCGTAGTGCAGAGGAGTGCTCTCCCATGCTAAGTCCACTCCCTTTCAGATCATTAATGGTGAAGTCCTAGTATCAATGGTCACCTCCTGTGTTTGCAATAGTAAGAGGTCAGCTGCTACTCAAAACCTCATAAAGTTTTTTGGCATGAATAGCCTCACTTCCTCATATGTAAATTGGAGGCACAGTGGAATTTGCACCATATAGGTGTTATAACGATATGGACTTTGCAGGGAGAGAAGAAGGAAGAGAGGAGGATACAGAGAATCTAAATAGTGTGAATGGCTCCATTCACATTCCACTCAGTGAGCATAAACCATGAGGTCGGCATGACGTGGGAGGTATGAATGTGATGTTACTCCAGTGGGTCTCCATTGCTTCAATTGCTGCATCCTATATAGGGTGTAAGTAGTCCACATAAGCTGTATGATTCTGGTACAGAATTTTATGTGTGTGTGTGCATAAAATGTGCACACATATATTTTCCTAATAATATGGCTCCTTAACACAACTAACTTTCTGATTGGATGTTTCATCAAAGAAACAGCCCCCTCTTCTAATACTGTGTCACGCTTATTGAAAGATGGCATTATACTGGTCTTTAACAAACTGTCTTTTTGGAGGGTGTTTTCCAAGATAATTTTGATGATGGGTAATGTCTATCTTTTCCTCTGACATTAGCACATATTCCCCAATGAGAAAGCTCTGCTGTAAATCCTCCAAGCCAACCAGGGTTATTGTGGGGATCAGGTGAGATAATAGGTATGAAAGAGCTGTGAAAAGGGTAAAGCTGCAGACAGACGCAAGATGCTGTTGTTAGTAATGACTTCTGATTATAACTTTTCTTTCAGGCTTTGAGTGTATGGATCAAAGTGGAATATTTTGCTTTTATTTTTGTGGACTTGATTTTTCAGCCAAAGCTATCAGAATACTCAGTGAAAAGGATTATGAAAGTTGTTTAGGGAAAATGGCCACCTTGCCTTCAGGTGGTCATGTCACTGTTACTAAACAATTGGGATTAGAGACACCTGTGAAGCATTCTGATTAAAGGCCTAGGATAGAGACTGAAAATTTAGCATTTTCAATTAGCTCCACAGGTGCATCTGACATCAGAAAAATCAGAAAGCAAGGGAATAAAATGTGTGTGTGTGTGTGTGTGTGTGTTTCAATGAGAATCAAAAGGAGAAAATATAATTCTTGTATGAAACTCCTGAGAAGTCCCTTTTATCATTAACATCTCATTCTAATTCTAGTGCAGAAATGCAATGTTTGAGGCCGACAGTATCTTTTCAGATGATTTATCTCAAGGCCTAGGATTTATTACTCATTTACAAATTTCTAGGTCTTAGAGATTGTAGATACTAGTAAGGAGCTTACCCTTACCCTGAAAAGGGATGGAGTAGAGAGGTTATCTCTATCTAGAGACAGTGAGAGCTCCCCTAGGGAAGCTGTGGTTTCTGTTTGAAGGATGAAGACCATACGGGGTGTAAGGAAAATGGCTGTGCTGCAGCCATGCAGGCATAGGGCAGCAGGCATAGGCCGAGGTAAACAGCCTAGGTGACTCAGTGGCATTGGGGCACAAGCGCACAGTCCCATGTCTTGTACAATCATCGCCATATAGACATAACATAGAGAAGTTCACCAGCTGGCTCTCAGCCACTATTGTTGTGTATAAATGTAACAGTGACACTGTGAAGGAGCTGCTGAAAAAAGCCACGTCTCATTTACCTGCTGTCTCTCGTGTGCTCTTGCAGCTCCCTGGCCCACATCCACCCACTCCCCTTGAACCTCAGCTGGGGCTGGACCTCAACAATGAGCATGACAAAGGGCAATCTGCAGAAAAGGACCCAAAGGAACACATGACCGAGACTTGCATCACTGCTCCCCTATTTGAAAAATATCAGAAAATTGTTATTTGCTAATTTTGGAATTTTTAGTGGTAATTTCAAAGTTCTCTATAGATGAATGCAAAACAAAACAGCAACAGCCCTTTTTCAGAGATGAGCAGGCTAGTGAGAAAAGTGATTATTTGGATTTGGATGGTTTTGGAATTTTCTTTTTTTTTTGTATGAGCCTTGTCCTAAATCTTCAGAACTCTGTAAGTTCTGAAGTTCTAATATTTGACCATTGCAGGTCAATTTTAGGGGTTGGTAGTTTTTACGGACTTCAGGTAAATTCTGGTCACTAAGTTGAGCTAAGGGTTTAGATCTATTACTATTAAAAGCTGTTTGTTATCTATTACTCCTCCTTGGTGTAATTCTCTCCTGGATAATTTCTTTCTTGGAAAGAAAATGGATTTTCGAAGAATAAGGTTTGAGCCTCATAGAGATTTTTGTTGGTTTTCAACAATGTTGGCTTAGGAAAAGCCCAACCAAAACCAAAACACAACTTCTAGAGAGCAGGTACTGTATTTTGGGGTCATTGTGGAACTGAGCTGAATGAAAGGAGGGTATCCATCATGGAAATGATAATTATAGAGTACTGAAGCCACATTGTGAGGTAAGGGGAATACAAGTAACAAATATGAACCAGAAACCCAACCAGGGTGGGAACCAGTGTCAGAAACAAAGGCCACACCAGAGTCAGTGAAACCAGGGTTCCGGCATGCTTTAGGGCTCACGAGTCCTCTCTAACGAGCTTCACAGAAAGACAGAGCTCGGTCCACATCCTGGCTCTTCTACTTGCTGTGTGCGTATGATAGAGTTACTTAAGCTCTCTGATCCTCAAAAGCCTTATCTATCAATTATGTTAATTAATAATTAGCATGCATGAGAGACCTGTTGGTATAATTAACATTCATGTTAATATTATTACTATGTGGTCCTCTGCCTCTCCTAATAGGAGACGTTGGCCAGTTGTCTTGGGCATGTGGGTGAGGCCAGCCTGAGAGACAGACATGAATCGACTGATCACTCTGCTCTTGTTAGAACTGGTTCTCTCACAGGTAACTACTCTACCTCGTCAGTCAAACCCTGGCAGGATCCTTCACATTAGTGAAGCTCGCATGACTGCTCCATTTGACTTTGTATCCTCTGCATCAACATCAGCTTGATTTTCTCATTAATGGAGCATTTGCTTAGGAATTATTTTCCAGAGGAATTTAGTTACCAATCCCCGTTGTGATAGCAAAATCAACAAGGAGCCCCTTGAGTCAGTCAGGGTCTCAGCAGGAAACAGATGGTACCTCAAATTGGATAATTTGTAGAGTTTAATAAAGAAATTATTTAGGAAAGTAGGGCCAAAATGTAGAGAAGCTACTATGGGTAGTGCAGAAGCTGAAGGCTAAACACTGACATGTACTCTTCCCATTCCTATCCGGAGAAGAGGGGAGGTGGAGAGGTTATCAGTGTCTAGAGACAGCGAGCACTCCCCCCGGAGGAGCTGTGGTCTCTGTCTGAAGGATGCAGACCATCTGGGGCAACCTGCCAAAAAGAAACTGAAGGAACACAGAACTCAGCCTTGCCTTCTTGCTCCCTGTGGTCTCCTGATTGTGCTGCCTGTTGGCCAAACCCAGTGGAAGGGCAGAGAGCAAAGGAAGTTTTGATGACGATTTGGTCTGTTCAGGTCAGCCTCCTGGGGCACAGATCAGAGTGGGGAAGGGTGCTGAGTGCAGCTGGGGAGGCAAACAGAAGATCCTCTGCTCACTCTCTTAGAGGCCCTCTGCTGCCAAGTGTCATCATGGTAATTGTGTTGGGGTCTATGAAGTGATGTGTGCATGATATATATATGTGTGTGTGTGTGTGTATATATATATATATATATTTTTTTTTTTTTTTTGAGACAGTCTCACTCTGTCACCCAGGCTGGAGTGCAATGGCACAATCTCTACTCACTGCAACCTCCGCCTCCTGGGCTCAAGTGATTCTCCTGCCTCAGCCTCCCAAGTAGCTGGGATTACAGGCGCCCACCACCACACCCAGCTAATTTTTGTATTTTTAGTAGAGACAGGGTTTCACCATGTTGGCCAGGCTAGTCTTGAACTCCTGACCTCAAGTGACTCGCCCACCTAGGCCTCCCAAAGTACTGGGATTACAGGTGTGAGGTACCACGTCTGGCTGTGTGCGTGACATGTATTATAAAAATAAATTTACTGAATCCTGAATTACCCCACAGAACTTGATGGCACTAATTTAGAGTCAGGCAGTTCTGTGTTCTCCTCTGGTTCTACCACTTATTATCTCTTTTACACTCTTACCAAGTCACTTACAATTCTCTCAGCCTCAGTTTCTTCACCTGTAAAATGCAAGTAATGAGACTTCCAGGACAGAGTTATTGCTGTCAGTGAAATAACAGAAATGAAAATATATCCAAATATCCATACTGTATACACACCCTATAGAAGATTATACAGAGAGAGACTAGGTTTTGGTCCCTCTATTGTCAAAGAATTATGTTGCATTCTGGGTGAAAAATTGCAATTCCAGTGAGAAAACTAAGACACTTGGAAATCTATGTGGTGTTCTACTAAAATATGACTTTGTTTCTCACTGGGGAGCCTAAACCTTTCATTTGATGTTAAGATTGCATATTAATTTATACCTATGGAAGTCTTGTATGACATTTCCAAAACTGTCTATAAGATAATGGCCCTAAATGGTTTATGACTTTTAAAAAAATCTAATAAATATAGTAACTTTGTACCTCAGTGTAATGAAAAAAAGAGATGTTTTGGGATCTATCATTTCTCATTGAAATGCATTACTGTTCCCCACCAAGCATAAATCTTAGAACTGGAGATCTTCTGTCAGCTCATTTCTTAAAGGAGGGTCCCTGAATGAACAGACTACATGAGGCTGTTCTTCACTGGCCCTTCCAGCCCCGGAAGGTCAGAGCACAGCTAAGACTAGAGTCAAATGGCCCAGGCGTAGGGCATTTTGAGGAGACATCACACAGAGGAATTTTCCCTACAGTGCTTAACCTCCTGCACTCTCCTTCCACACAGCGATCCATTCAGCTCTGCCTCCCTCCCCCCAAGTGTGTTCCTAATTGCCGGTGATGTTATTAAATAAAACATGTGAAGTTGGATTTTTCAAAAAGAAGTTTCTTTCATACAAAAGTCTGAAAATGAAGCCACAGATGAATCCCAAATTGGGATTATACATACTCAGAGAATGGTAAGGGGAGTACCAAGGGAGAATAGGACACCAAGTAGGAGACAAGAAGAGGAGCAGTTAAAATGTAGGTACTAAGACCCCGATCCAAGGGAAAAAGTGCTTCAGGAAACTTAGCTTATTTGGCTGCTAGAGCAGAAGCTGGGCTCAGCTCAAATGCCTAGACCCTTTAGTGCATCATTCAACAGCAAAGTTCTCAATCTTTAGAATTTTTTTTTCTTCTACCTTGACCTGCATCTTAGCTAACATTTACATGCTCAATAGTTTCCACAAACATAACCAAGATTTTATGTCAATTCTCACTGCACCGTATCCTTTTCTCTTCCCAAGTTGAAATGCAAAGGAAAGGCATGCCATTATAGGGATAACCATAATTCTATTTCAACATATATAAATATTAACAAGTGGGCATGAGCATCCAAAAATACGTTGGTTTTATCTCAAAACTATATCCAGACTCTAACCACTTATTTCCACCTCTACAGCAATCACTTTGGCCAGAGCCATGACTCTATCTCACTTGGGTTATTGCAAGAGCCTCCTAACTAGTCTCCCTGCTGCTCTTCCCTTTTGTCCCTCTAGTTTATTCTAAACACAACAGTCACAGTGGTCCTTTGAAAATGCAAGTGCAAAACTTGTGCCAGTTCTCCATTTCATTCAGAGTAAAAAGCCATAACCTTACAAAGATCTATGAGTTCTTCTGTGATCCAGCCTCTTGATAGTCTCATCTCCTACCACTCTCGCATTCACTGTGCTCCAGCCATCCTAGTCTCCTTCCTGTTCTTCAATTAAGAACGCGCTCACCTTAGGGCCTTTGTACCAGCTCTTCCTCCTATCTGGAAAACTCTTCTCCCATGTGTTTGGATAGGTAAATTCCTCACCTCCATCAGGTCTTTAATTGTCACTTTTCCCTCCAGGCCTACCCTGGCCATTCCATTTAAAATAGCAACACATTCCATCCCTGCACCCCAATTCCTGATCCTTATCATCCTGTTTGCTTCCCTTTCCCTAGCATAGCATGTATCATTTACCATACTACACATTTAAAAAATTTATTATGCTTATTTTCTTACAGTATAAGCTCCATAAGGGCAAGAGTTTTTGCTTGTTTGGTTCATGATTTATTTCAAGCACAAAAAACATGACAAACAATGAATACACATTATTGCTTGAAAGGCATTTTCTAATTTATTCAGCAGGCATAAACTGAGTGTCTACTCTGTGCTTGATATTGTTCTAGATGCCGAGGCAAAAAGATGAACAAAGTCAGGTACAATTTCTGTTTTCAGCTAGGTTAGAGCCTGTTGATGAATCCGAAACATTAACCCAAAAATAATGGTGAGTGCTCCACTTAGCTTTTGTGCTCTTAGTTAATTAAGTAACCCGTGTATCCTAGATTCTGAATAAGAGGAGACATCAATCAAGTATTACTGTTGTCAAATAAAAAATAATACAAGTTTGGATATAAGTAAATGTCTTAGTCTGTTCCTGCTGCTATAACACAAAACCTCAGGTTGAGTAATTTCAAACAATAGAAGTTTGTTTTTTAGTTCTAGAGGCTGGAAAGTTCAAGATCAAGGCACTGGTAGATTTGGTGCCTGGTGAGGCTCTCTGTTTCAATGATGGCACCTTGTAGCAAGTCTTGAGTTTTTCAGAGAGGAGGAAGAGCTAAGACGGTGCCTCTGAAAAGAAGGCGGGGTCTTAAAATGTAACAAGCTGTTCAGATATCACAATAAGGGAAAAGATAAGGCAAGAAATGTTTGTGGTCAGACACGTGGGGCAGGCTGTGGGCCTAAGATGGATCTAAGGAGTTACAGAGAGGGAGTCCTGGGCCCAGTTGACCTAGCTTAAAGTCATGTCAAGCATAAAGTCTGATGAGCCTTGTCCATGTTCACAAGCAAAAATTAAGGTTTAAACGTAACGAAGTTGATGGCTTTTGCTTCATTCCTTAATGTAGTTGCTCCCTTCGGGGTCATATTTGCTGCTGTCTTAAGAGTGATGTATTAAAGTAATCAGAAACAGTGAAAATACTAGTTTGCATTTATTACTGTTGACCATTAGGCTAACATAGCAAAGTCCCTTTAAACCTGTCAATGGATCTCACATGTATACTGTATACCAGGTTGTGTGTGTAGTGATAGGCATATACATCTTCACTGCACCAGAGAAATAAAAGGCACTCCAGAGAATTCAGCAGTGGAATTGGATTTTGGCAACCATTATGGGAATCCTTTGGCTTTTCAAAATGGCCTCAGTGTTTGCCAACTAATAATGCTTTATGCTTGTAACGAACTTTATGCTTTTAACTAAACATTGTTACCAATGCTGTGGTACCACATCCCTGCTGTTAAGCTTGTTTTATTGAGAGGTATACTATGCATATAAACACTGTAGGTGAAAGATGAGAAAACACCAATTAATATCAAAATGAATCTGCTCAATGAACTATAAAACTGACAGTTCATTTGGAGCCCATTAAGACTACTGTAACCTGCTACCAAAGAACTGCATTTTTATAGTGAAAAATACTTCTCACAGGAGGCTTTCAACTAAACCACAGTATCTTAGATTTTATTTGAGAAAGTCAGTAGCTGTTCCCAACTTTAATCACACATGCTTTGGCCTCCTATAAGTACATCTGGCATTTAGGCTGTGAAATACCCTATGGGGCCTTGAATTCTCTGACTGAGTTACTGATAAATTCACTGAAATGTGTATCAGTTTTTAAAATAAGTCTGTAAAAAATGTGTCTACATTCCTAGTCATATAGTTGTTCTGGTTGGAAGAGTATTGCGTAGGCAGGGAGAAAAGTGGAGACAAGGTCAGGGGCAGGAATGAGAGGTGACATTAAGTGTTCCTATTATGGCCCTGTCACTTCCTAGGATTCCTGTGTTACAGACATCATGACCTTTACACCCCACCACAGGCTTGTGATGGGACAGGGTCCCCATTTGGTAGATATAGAAACAGAGCCTCAGAGAAGTTAATTAACCTCCCCTAGTCACACAACTAGAAGAGGTAAGATACAGATGGGAACCGAGGTTTGTCTGACTTGGGTCCAGGTCTGTCTTATTTCACCAATTCTAGCTTCAGGGCTGTCTACTTTTGAGTGTAGGATCTTGAGCAAATCACACAGCTGCTTTGGTTTTCTGTTTTCTCTGTTGTAAAATGGAGACGATACCACGGATACAATCTGCTTCACAAGGGTGACGTTAAATTAAATCTATGTGAAAGCACACTGAAAAAGCGTTAAGAGCTTTACAAATAGAAGTTATTGTTGTTATGGAACTGAATGTAATTAGTGAGTTCTTTTACCTGCCTGGAATATATTTGCTGTTGTCTTTTGGTTCAGGAACACCACTATAGATGGACTCTTGGAGGAATACTGCTAGTCACAAAACATTTAGCACCAGCCCAGGAACTTGCCCTAAACACAGGAACAGGACAGAGAGACTCTACGTGCTTGTTGGATGCATGAAAAGTATGATATCTCTATGGTCCACTAATTGAACCTATTTCCAAATTAACAGAATTAATGTTTAAAGTAATTTTTTCTTCTTTTTTCTTTCGTTTTATGCGGGGAGGTGGTGTTTATGATCTTTCAGAAATTACTTGACCACTCTGAACTTGTATTTCCTTATTGGTAGGATAATAATAATGATATCTACCTCAGAGTGCTTATCTATTCGTTTATTCCACAAATATGCCAAATGCCTACTATACATTGGGCATTGTTTTAGATGCTGGGGAATACAGCAATGAACAAGACAGACAAAAACCCCGACTCACTTATATCCTAGTGATAGATAACGATAATACATAAATAAGAAAAATAAGTAGAATATAGAATATGGTAGATGGTGGTAAGTGTGAGGAAGAAAATTAAAAGCAGGAAGGGGAAATGAATTATTTGGGTGTGGTTTGCACTCTTAGACATGCTGGCTGAGAAGCTGCTATGGTTTGAATGCGTGTGTCCCTCCAAAATTCACATGTTGAAGCCTAAGGGCATTAATCCTATTCACAAGGGCTGAGCCCTTTTGACCTAATCGCTTCCCAAAGACCCCACTTTTTAATACCAGCAGTGGTATTTATGGACGGTTTATAAATTACCCAGTGTAAGGTATTTTGTGATAGGAAGAGACTAAGGTATTTTGTTAGCAGAAACAGGCTAACACAGAAGGCCTCACAGGAAAGTGGAAAGTGGTAATTAGTAATGACTAAAGTAACTGAGCCAGAGAATCATGTGGCTATCTGGAGATAAAAGCGTACTTCATGTGCTGTGTGTGAGTGTAGTGCGTATGGGGGAATCACAATTGAAATAACAAATATCACTCATAGCAGGTACTCAATACTTGTTTGCAAACTATGAAGAAACAAAAAATATGATGCGTCCACAGATTCTGTAAAGGGAAATATGAATCCAGAAAGAAGGGCTTTACAAATAAAAATGCAAAGCAGAAAATGAAAGCACCATTCACCTTAAACCGGCAACACTGAGTGTGTGAAGAAATCTTGGTGAAATTTTTATCAATCAGTTGCCAAGAGCCAGCCTGGCCCCTATGCATGCCTGAAGACTTCTACTGACTTAGTTATTGTTCATTTGCAGACTAGAATTCAACATGGCCTTGGGTAAATTTTATGAACTGCAGTTCCATTAGAAGTAGCAAGGGGAGATAGCTTTTAAGCTTGATGTCAAAGAGGACACGATCCCTCTGTCAGCACTTCCCTTGTAGTTGCCTCTAAAATAGGATATTGAGGTTAATGAACCATTGTTCTGACCAGTTCTAGCATTCTATGATTCTTTTCAGTGACCTAGGATGACTTTTTACTGGACTCTGAGATAGCAAATAGGTTTTAGCTCTTGTTCCAACTCTGGTTAGTTGGTAGTGACTGATGGGAGTACAGTTGTGATAAATGCTAAGCCCTATTTGGGCTCATCAGGAAAGAGGGCTGTGATTAATTAGCAATGTCTGCTATGGTGGTAGAGATGGTGGCTCACATTTTCAGACCCTATACATCTCATGTACACTGTATGAGAAACTGAGCCAAAACATGGGAAACAAAGCGTTTTGCTACAGGCTAATATTTAAAGACCAAACTCCCCTAGATGTGAAATAACAGAGGTGTATGTATTGTAACTTGTTAGGAAGACTCTTCAAGGAGAAACTGAAAGTCCATCTGACATTTGCAAAGCATCAGAGATTTGAGAATGAACTCTGGTTATGTTAGAAATAGACAGTAAAGTAATGGGAAATGAGGATAGATCAAGCTTTGATTTATTTGGCCATTTGATACCACCTTTGACAACTTTGTCTACCTTGACATGTCAATAAAGTTATTAAAATGAAATGTGAAAAAAGTGTAGAGCACTAGAGCATAACAGAGTCTCATTTTTAAGTCATAGTGCCCAGCTGACCAAGGGAAGCTGAGCCCTAGGCATAGAGTGGCTGCTTTAATTCCAGGCTTGCCATTCTCCTCTGCTTGACATTTGACAATGTACTTAAAAGTGCTCCTAAGCACATCAAGGGAAATGAATAAGTAAATAATTGGTTGCCCCTTTAAAAATAGAAAATATCAGGCTAGGGTTTAATTAGCTGCCATAAATTATTCTCAAGCTAACTGTTCAGAGAAGAGCCACTTTTACCCTTTGTCCCCGAAGAAGGAATATGGTTTAGGTTATTTAGTTTCACCTTCTAAATAGGAAGTATGAGGTAGTGAGTTTCCCATCACTGAGAATACTAAGGGATAATTTTCTGTACTACTCTGTTGGAGGTTAGACTAGAAAACTATTGCTAACCTATCTCCAAAGATGCTTTTCTTGAAGCCATTCATGAAAATGTGTTTTTGGCAAGGCTTAGCAAAATGAATAGAGCACTCATTCTTTTCTATTTTTGAAAAATGTTAGCCGTTTCTGTATAAACCCATTATTCATGTGAGGATAAATAAGACTTATCATGTGGAAATAATGGGGATCCAGAAGAGAATAATCTAGCTCAGTAAATGTTTATTAACATGGACTATGTGTAAGGCATGGATGGGGCTAGACTCCACGGAAACTGTGATAATAACATCAACATCATCAAACCTAATGAAGGATGACATGGCAGATTTGCAAATAATTATCATGTAGGCAGCAGGTGATATGAGATTTAGAATACAAATAAAATACTGTGGGCAGATAAAAGAGAGAGGTGTTAATTCTACAAAAAGCTAAGAGTGATGGATGACAAGGAGGACAGTCAAGGAAGGTTTCCTAAAAGAAAAGGCATTTGAACTGAGATTTCATGAATAGGAGAGGCTTTTACAAGTAGAGCTAGGGAAAGGACAGCTTATGCCCAGGGGACTGTGATGACCAGAGATCAGAGTTTGGAAAGCAGCAGATACTGTGTGGGAGATGAGACTGGTTTGGGGAACATCATATAGAGAGACTTAAATGCCAGGCAGAGGTGACTGAGATTCTTTCACAAGACTGACAGTTTTTGAGGCAGGAAGCAGCTAAATGGAACTATGCCAGCAATGTGGGAAATGTATGTGGTCGTGATTTGGGGGAAGGTGGCAGACTGGTATCTGGCTCCAAGCTACTCCAATAGCTCATGAAAATTGTAATCTGACCTGGACTAGATTTGCTGAGAAGAGGTAGTTTTTGTGGATTTAGGAATAGAAAGGATAGTTTTAGCCATGTGCCTGGGTACTCAGAACGTAAGCAGAGTTGGCCTAGAGAAAGGCAAGGTTTTGTTCTCAAGTTGTAAATGAGCTCTGAGGCCTTAGTATCAATTTAAGTACTAGGCTGGGAAATGTTTAAGGAATACCTGAGGTTCTGGAGGTGAGCTAGCTGCTCTTGTCCACAGCAAGTTAAATCCTGACATCTCAGCAATTGCCAGTCTTCTTGCTAAGCCCCCAGCAAGATGTGACTGGTTATGGCTGGTTCTGCACAAGGCACTTGACAGTGATTTGTATTATGGGGTTGATTAAAAGCTATCATTGTGGGGTGTGTGTGTGTGTGTGTGTGTGTGTGTGTGTGTGTATAAGTAAGTAGGGAAATCCAAGAGTAGACCTATTGTTGGTAAATTTGGGACTTCTGCTAAGGTCTAAAATGATGTCAAAGAATCTTCCAATAATCCAGAATCCCAGTATTTGCCCTATTTCCTTAAAGATCGGGAAGCTCCTGGGGTGAGAGTCAGTGGGACTGAAGTTCCAGGCAACAGGGACATCATTGGGACAGAGAAAGAGAATAATGCTTGGTTACTTTTTTTCTTTTTAAATCTTTCCTCTTTTGTCTCCCCTAGAATAATTCACTAATGTTAACTCCACCATTTGTTACCTGAGTTCCACTAGCCAGCTTGCATCTAGACTTGCTGGATAGATTTCACATCTGCCACCTTCATGGCAAAATTGACCTGTACCAACTCTGCCAAACTCCCAGGCTAAAAAAGAAAGGAAGAAGCTGGTACCTGGATGATGGGTGCCAGAGAAGAGGAAACACTGGGTTTGAAAGGTAGCCTGGAGAGCAAGATGGGAGGGGTGGGTACAAAGAAAATATGCACAGGCACTTGGAGAGGGGTGGAGAGAGGTGGATAACTGGGAGAAGCTTTTCCTAGAAAGTCCAAATTAGTAGCAGGAGATTACAGTGACAAGGATAAGTCACACACTCAATGGGAGGTCAATCTCTGGGAGATGTAATTGCCGTTATTCTGGTGAGAACAAAGAATCATCCCTACATTTGTAGAAATTATGGGATTATGTCCTAGGCAGCTTAGTAAGACAAGAACCAGATCAGAGGTTGGCTTGTTGCTGAATAGTAACTTGCTTTGCACTTCACAGATTCATACAGTGGTAATGCTGGGAGGGATGCTAGCATCTTCTAGTCTAGCATCCTTATTAGGCAGGTGAGGACAGTCTGGCTCAGTCAGTAAGTGGTGAGGTGAAGAGTATTAGAATTCTTGTCTTTTCACAGAATCATCCATAACCTGTTCTACTGTCCACATTTTCCGGGTCATTGTGGAAAACCTAGATTATAACTCTGCCAAATCATAGTAACTCATTACTGACCCTTGTGCTTTTCTCACCTTTTCTGTCTGTTTCCTAGAATAGTTGTAATGGTCCAATACGAAGGATGATGTGTGTGAAAGTCAAATTCCAAACTACTGAGCACATACAAACCCCTATTGGCATGCCAATGATTGCTTATAGAGACTTAAAGTTGGAAGTGCCTTAGAGCATGTCCCATCTGATCTCACAGATTCAAAAGGAACCTGAGGCCCAGATAACTGAGAAGCATTTCCCAAGACACATAAGTGACTTATGGGCTGGCACCTTAACTCCCTTTTCAAAGTTGGCTTGGTAGAAATTAGCTTCTAGAAAAGAGTGGCAGATCTGCCCTAGAGCCCAGGTGCTCTGACTCCCAGCCCTGTGTCATTTTTCTCAACAGGTTAAGGGTGTCCTCTCAGTGTTGAGTCTGCAAAGTTTTCTAGGAATGGGGACTCAGCTCCATCTAAAAAAATGACACTTTGCTCTTTATTTGTTCACCTGGGGGTGCATAGGGAGCGGGTCTCCATCTTCTGACTGGAGCTCCTGTGTTACAGGGGCTCAGAGGGACACGGTGGGTTTTTCTGTAGGTGGAAGAGGCTGGCTCTAGAGGGCAGACTTGAGTTGTTTTGACCTGGATACAAAAGTGTTTTCAAAATCTAATCATTAGCAGCAGGAGGAAAACCCATCTAATCATTTGCCTCTATGTCTTTTTATTCATAAATCAGTTGGATCAATAACTACTTAAAATGTGAAAGCCTTTGTTTGGCATGCTACCCAAGGAGAAAAGAGAATATTATAAATTTTTTTGAGGAGCAGTAGAATGATTTTTAAATTCAAAAAAAGGGCAAGCGTGAAAATCTGGCTTCTGGCCCTATTCTGGGGATCTGGCAATAGCATCATGGAGTGTGGAGTTGTGCACTAATTAAAGTGTCTTACTGATGACTTGTTTGGATTCCAGGACAGGCACCAGATGTCACTCAGCCCACAGAATGGAGAGTTACTCTTAATTACAACTTGAAGTTGCCCTAGTTGGTGGTAATTTTTCCCCCTTCAGTTGAACAAGTTAATTCATACTGAAAAGTCTATTTTTTAAAATCTTGATATCTTCCTCCTTCTACCAAAAGAAGGTATTTCATTACAGTACTGGCCACTTCTTAAGGGTTACCCAAAAGTTAACCCAGGCTAAAAACAGAATTTCAATCAAACAGGAGCTTTATTACACATGCCTTTTGTGCTGTCTCTGTGCCCTTTCCTACAGTCCCCACACTTGTGTCATGAGTGACTGCCAAGGCATTTTCTTCAGAATGTGTCCAACTGCCTCAACCAATTGTCAGAGGCGTTTGAACCAGAGTGACTCCATCTTGAATAGGGGCTAGGTAAAATGAGGCTGACACCTGCTGAGCTGCATTCTCAGGTTAGGCATTCTTAGTCACAGGATGTTTACAGCTAAGGGAACAAGTTAATAACATTTACTGAACAGACCCAGGACTTAACAGACCCAGGAAATGTCCTAATGTCCTAATATCTTAAGAACAAAAGCATTCTTAAAGTTTCACTTTAAAGATAATAGTACAGATTCTTGTGGAAGACAGTAGTTACACAAAGGTTAGCAATCCTTTGTTAAAACCCTTGTAGTAGAACACATCTCCCCTATGATTTTTTTGTTTTGTTATCTTGTATATAAACAAGTGTTGTACCTAAGGTGGATGTATTCTTCCTCTTGCTTTCGGGAATGTCCAGCTCTGCCTATGGAGTAGCCACTCTTTTATTCCTTTACTTTCTTAATAAACTTGCTTTTGCTTTACTCTGTAGACTTGCCCCAAATTATTTCTTGTGTGAAATCCAAGAACCCTCTCTTGGGGTCTTGATCAGGACCCCTTTTGGGTAACAAAATTTTGCTGTGACCCTTTGCCGATCTCTACTGATTGGTACTGGAGAAAGACAGCTGATTTTGGCCAACCATAATCTGGCTTGAATGCAGTAACTCTGATTTCTCTTGCCCACGAGAGTGAATGAGAGGAAAGGAAAAGCTTTAAGCTTTGGTCAAAGCTGACCTCACTCAGACCTACAGATGCTGCTTCTAGTAGAGACAACAAGGCTTTTATAAGTGATTCAGACAACTAGGCACTGCGGTGCTCAGATTCTATATGGACCTAATTACCTAGTCTACTCTAACGAGGCTAATCCTTCATGGGACTTCAGTACTGAGTCCATAATATTGTTTGGGACTTTAGTATTACCTGGATGAATTTTTTAACTTGTGGTTTTAGAGGTATAAAAATTAATAGAGTTAGAAGAGAAGAAAAAAACAACATGGGGGTAACTTTATTTAGATGTACTGAACTGGTTTTTTTAGCCTATTCACAGTCAATATTAAGTATAATATACTGATATCACTTTTTGTGTTAGTGATAACACAAAAATACATAAACCAATAATACCTTATCAGTAGGAAACTGACTTTTAAAATCTTTAAAAGGTGGGCACTGGTTTTAATCTTGTCATTTCTTACCAGCTTTGTGAAGTAGAAAGTATATAGATTTTGTGCTTAGAAAGATTTGCGCTTCAGTTTTTTAATCTGAAAAATGGGATAAATAATATATCCCTTAAAAGGTGGCTGTGAGGATTAAAGAAGAAAGCCTAGCTTATGGTACCAATGTCAGCTGTCATCACTGCCATTAGTATTGTCTTTAACGCCTTTGTCTATATTTATTCTTCAATATTCTAGTGCTTGAGCGCTACTGAGGTCTTCATTCCAATGGTAGTTTTATTTGGAACAACAACAACAAAATGTTTGTTCTAAAGACTTGCTGACAACTGGTCCAGAGTCCCTTGATTTAACCCAGTGTTTCTCAGTGTGTGGTTCTCAGATCAGACGGCATTGGTGATATCACCTGGGAACTTATTCAAAATGGAAATTATTACCCCATCCCAGCCTATTGAATTAGAAACTCTGGGGACTCGGTAGAAATGCCAGTTATTAGGCCCTGCCCCACACAGATTGAATCAGAAGCTCTGGGATAGGCCCAGGGTTTTAACAGGCCCGGATATCACTTTTATCAGGTGGTTCTGATGAATGCTAAAATTTGAGAAGCACAGCTCTAAACTGAATTCATCAACTGTAGTTGATCTTTCTACTACTATGTATTTGATGATTCTAAAATATATTGCACAAATAAGTGCAAGACAGCCACCTCTCTAAAATAAAATGGGTACCATCTTGCAGAAGTCACCTCATGATTCCCAGAAATCGTCTCACTCTGGGCAAAGAAGACCTTGCAGTCAGAATGCCTCTCATGACTCAAACTCTTCAGTAGGCGGCATTTCCCCTGCCTCCTGTCTAGTAAACTGTCACACTAACTATGAAGATTTCAGCAATTCAAAAAGGAGAAAGACATTAACAATCACAGCAATAAACCCCAAGACATTCCTGGCCCTGGGCTATGATTCAGAGATCAAAGTCCTTATTTAAGATCCCAGCTTACAATTATTTCATTACCCAAGATTTCAGGGTTATATTGTCTTATTATGACACCTTTTTAGCTGAGATCTCTACTTGGAGCCCCAAAAGACGTGGCCATAATAATTTAAAAACTGAAAATGCCTATGACTATCTGTAACTCATGGAGTAGTTTTTCTACTCTGGTGAATACATTCTTCTTTGAACATCTCTTCTAGACTTTTGCAATTCACCTTTAAAACATTTCAAATCCTTGGCTTTTGGGAAAAATGATTAATAGCTTCTATTGATTTTCAAAAGCAAGGAAACACGGTGGCATAAAGCCGTGAATAGGAAACTTAAAATTTCCATTACACATTCACTTTTTAAAGGGTATTTGGAAATGACTTTCTAGGGGGAATGTCAGTGAGTTTCTAAATATTAAAAATCTTTTCATTTGATGCTTAAAGGTGACAAATGCTTGCATTTATATTTCTGTTCTTGCTTTCTATGACACAGAACAACCTCTTCTGAATGTATCCAAGCCAGATAAGTTATTCAGAAGAATCTTTCAACTTTCATACTTATACAATAGTTTGACTAAAGGGACCATGCACATGTATATTTGTTCATTATATGCATTATGTGTCTTTGTAAGCATATCTGTAAATGGTATCTTTCCACACATAGCCCTCTAATTTTTTGTGGTACTCCTGGGGGAATGGTAGAGCCTCCATTTTCAAAGAAGGAAACAGGGCCTGCACTGCTTAGCAATGCTACAGATCAGGTACATGTTTACAACTAGAACCTAAGTCTTCCAGTGTCCTTGAGGTAATATAATTTCTATGGGAATCCTGTGTTCTTTGAATTGTGGATTTGTTCTTACAGAGTGATTTTTACACTTGCTTCTGTATGATCCCAGGGTTTTCATGGGTCTTCGAAATTTTGCTAACTTCCAGGCTTGCAATGTGTACCACTCTGTTAAGTATGCATTTGGATCCCACACTGATGTAGTGTGACCTTGGTATTTGTTTTTTTTATATTTTCCTTAGAGGGTTTTTAATTCTTTCTCAACTAGAGCCTGAAGCAGACTGCAAGCATTCTGTCATCTTTCAGTCTTTTGGGTGGAATTTTTCGAATTCCTGTTCTACAGATTGAATCATGTTCTGAGGGTTCTTACTTTATGCAGAGATGTCTTTCCACCTCCCTGCCTCAAGCAATTTAAAACCATAGTGTAATGAGCTGAATGATGACCCCAAAGATTTACCTGTGTCCTAATCCTTGGAACTTGTAAATGTTACCTTATTTGGAAAAAGGGCATTTGCAGAGGTGATTAAAAATCTTGAGATGATGTGGTCATCTTAAATCATTTGGTAGGCCCTAAATCAATGGGCAGGTATCTATATATCCTTTTAAGATAGAAGCAGAGGGAGATTTGAGACAGACTGAAAAGTGGAAGGCTTAGATACTCAGAGGAGAAGGCAATGTGAAGAGGAGGCACAGATTAGCATGGTCTAGAAGCCAAGGAACACCTGCAGGCACCAGAAGTTGCAAGAAGCTAAGAATAAATTCTCTCCTTGAGCCTCCAGAGAGAGTGAGGCTTGGCTGACACCTTGATGTTTGGACTTGTAGCTTCTAGAACTGTGAGGTAATATGTATCTGTTGTTTTAAGCCACCAAGTTCATGGTATTTTGTCATAGCAGCCACAAGGAGATTAATACATATGGATGCAGCCTCCTCTATATCTTTAAGACCCCATCCCTCAGCCCTTAGAGTTCCTATTCAGGCATAATGCCACTTTTCCCACCTTTCAGTTTAGTTACAGGAGTGCCATTTACCTAGAATAAAATCTCCCTGGAATTGAGCAACCTGATGACCTTCCACTCTGGATTTATGTTTCCTCTTGTTTTAACAAACAAAAAAAATTTTTTGTTTTGTTTTGCATTCAGTTATGTGCTTAAGATAATTTTTGTTATATATTATCCAGAATTTCTATGGCCATTTGTGATGAATAACTGATTTTCATTAAATCAGTCTGCTGTGTTTTTGGAATGAGATGTCCCCTTAAATATTTTTTTGAAGGAAACTATTTAGAAGCCCATATGATTATTGTGTGAACATATACTTTTGTTGATTATTCCTGTATATGTCTTTGACTATTTGATATTTCTTAACTAACTTAAAAGTGACAGTGAAATCTCTTAGTAGTCTTGATTTCCAAAGGAAATGTGACTTGACATTTTCCTCTGTGATGTGAAGAAGAAATAGTGTTAGCAAAGTGGTCCGTTAATTATGCTGGTATCTTAATTCCACAGCATTCAAGGGCAGTGAAGTGGAAATCATAATGGGTTTTGATAAAACTTAAATTAAAGTTATGTCACGAAGGTGGGGATGGACTAACTGAAAAGTCAGCGGGAGAGAAGAGAGGAGTTGCAAAACAAGTGAGATGATTTAAAGTGTATAAACTACAGCCAGATCCTTTGACTATTTCCTGCAGAGTTAATTCAAAGGTGCCAGAGAAGTCTCTTTTTATCCAAAAGTTTTTATTCTGGCTTGTTCAGCCAGTGTTTTCATTCTTCAATTTGCGATAAGACCTAAATTACAACTATACCAGAGAAAAGCTGACTCAATGACAGTATAATTCACACTAAGGTGATTATGACTGTTATCATAGAGCTTCAGGTGCCTAAAATAGGGGTGGGGAAGTGAGCCCCTATCAATGCTGCTTTGCAGTGTCCTGATTTCTGTTCTTGTATTTTCCTTAATGTATTCATTATTTATTGCTGAGTGCTAAATTGGCCAAAATGTCATTGCTTAAAACAGCAACACTTTTAAAATCTCATTGTTTCTGTGAGTCATGAATCTGGTCACAGCTTAATTGGGTCTTTGGCTTCGTAGTCTCTCTCATATGGCTGTAATCAAGGTTCTGAGGTCTCATGTGAAGGCTCAACAGGGGAAGAATCTGTTTTTAAGCTGTCTCACATGGTTGCTGGCAGAATTCAGTTTACTTGAGGACTGTTGGACTGAAGGCCTCAGTTCCTCACTGGCTGGTTGGCTGGAAGTCACAGTTGGTCCCTTGCTAAGTGGCTCTTTTCATTAGGGAAAGTATGTAAGAACAGCTGGAGAGAGATTGTCAGCTTGGTGGAAGTCTCAGCCTTTTATAACTTAATCTCAGAAGTGACATTCCATCACTTTTTCCATATTCTCTTCATTATTAGAAACAAGTCACTAGGTCCAGTCCACATTCAATGAGAGGGGATTACACAGGGTGTGCATGTTAGGAAGAATTGCAGGGCATTGTTTTAGAACACTGACTGCTATGAATATTGAGTGGTACTCTCTTAGAGAGCAACAACATTGTCTAATTCATCTTTGTGTTGTCACAGAACCCAGGCATATTAAAATATCCATAATAGAAAAAAAATGGCTGATTATTGCCTTAATGCTATCTTTTTTTATACTGAGACTAGCTCATTCATACCTTACTGGACACCATTTCTCAGTGTCCTCTGCTAATTTCTCCTCCTATTTTGGATCTCTATAAATTGGAATGTCCTTGGGCATAGGATTCTGATCTCTACTTCTCACTGCTTCTTACTGCTTTGATAATCTCATCTAAATACCATTAATAACTCCCAAATAGATGTATCCTGCCTGACTTTGCATCTGGACCACAAAACTTACTCATTTACTTTTTTCAGTTCTTTGCTTAATGTCTCTTATTGGAAAGGTCTTCCATGATCACAATGTCCAAAACAAAATAACACCTCCACCCTGATACTGTCACTCTCTTTATCCTTAACGTTTATTTTTCTTCAAGGCACTTTTCACTGGTATCTATCTATCTATCTATCTATCCATCCATCTACCTACCTACCTACCTACCTACTTACCTATTCACTAGAAAGTAAACTCCATGAGAGTTAGGACATTGCTCACTATTATATCCTCACTGCTTAAAATATTGCCTAGCACAAAGTAGGCTCTCAATAAATATTTATTGAATGAATGGTAAAATATTGTAGCTATTGTCAGTTGCCTTTTCAGGTAATAATATAAACTTCTTATCTAATTGTAGACAGAGTGAGTAAAAGGGCATACAGGCATCTGTTGGAGGTAGAGGACAGCTGGCTTAAACAGGGAAAGGAACAGGATTGAGACTTCTATGGACAGAAGGAAAAGCTGTTAGCTTCTGTAGTTGGAATTCTTTGTTGTCATCTGCTGCAGAAACTGAGTTTGCAGACAAGAGCTACTTTCTCCTGAGCTGGAGTTGCAGGACAACTGTAGGGAATGGAGACTCTGACCAGAGGTGGAAGCAGTTTGGAATAAAGTAAAATTGCTCGCAACCACCTATCCAGAAGTGGATCTGGGCCAGGACACAGTTGAATTTAGGAATGTAGGAAATGAGTATCTGGAACTCAGAACTTTCCAAATAAGACTTGTTTTCTTCAAAGCTGGATAGATATGGTCTCTATATGTCTGTTTACCTATGATACTGTGTTTGCAGAGTTTGCAGTTGTTATGCCTAGACCGTTTATTCCCCGAAGAAGACCACCAGAGTCCAGAGTCAAAGCTAAGCAGCAAGGATCTTTATTACAGGTTCGAACCTGGAACTCTCACTCGCTCACGAAACCAGACGGGCAGGAGAGCTCCCCCACTGAGCTCCGAGCAGTGTTATATAGTCTAAGAAAAGTGGGCATAGAGTTATTATACAAATCAGATATATGATTGGCTAGTGTTTGAACAAGGCGATTTGGCTAACTATGATTGGTTCCCGCCATTTCTGATATTTCGGTTCAAACTTTGAGGCGGGAGAGCAGGTTTATGGCAGCAAGAGTTTATCTTACTTAAACACGTCTTGTGACCTTGCCTCAGAACTTACAAAATCTCTGGTATGTGCAAAACAAAATCTCTGGTACGTGCAGAAAAACAGGTACTCACAGAACTTACGAAATCTCTGGTATGTGCAAAGATTAGAGAGCAGAACAAAAGGGTGTAGCGGGGGGGGGGGCGGGTACACATCTATCTTTGTGTCCTTTCACAGTATGTATATAATTACCACTGCTTTCTGAACCCTGAATCTCCATTTCTCATACAGCACTTGCCACACTTTACATTATATTATACTGATATATCATCTCATATATATATATTGCATTAGAGAGATATATCTATATATATATAGATCTATCTATAGATATATATCTCTCTCTAATGCAATAACTAAACTATTTCCTAAATACTTCTGATTTAAATTCCCTTATTGACAAATCAGTTTCTCTCTTCTTACCTCATCCATTATTAAGTTCCCAAGGAAGGGAAAGGAAAATTACATCTTGGGGAAAAGGGGAATATGATGTTAAAAAGGTCCTACCAGACAGGATGATAGAAGAAAAGCTAGCTTATTTCATCCTGGTCTTGGAAGAAGTGCTAAGACATTAGGGATGGGGCAGTGAGGTCAGATATGGTTCTTGATTTATCTTTGTCAGGTTGGAACCCTTAGGTGTAAGGGGCCTGGTAGGGAGGCTAGAAACATCCAAAAGGGATTTATGCAGTGGGAATGAGCTACTGGCACACTTCCCTGCTTCGGGGAAGCCTGTTACTGGCCATGTTCAACGTGCCTTGGAGGTGGCAGAACACTACTGGCAGGGGGATGGGCTGGATAGATGAGCCTGAGCTGAGGCTCCTGGATCCCTGCAGCTCGTGAAAAACATGCAGGGGAACAAAAAGCTCACACACCCCACTTAGAGAGTTTCTTGTTTCAGCGAGAAATGCTTGCTGAAACAGCAGAGACCTAGAGTTGGAACAAAGAGGCTATGGGTGGGGACATTTCATGGCTAGGGGAAAACAATATGAACAAGGACTGTAAAGGTGAGTAGGTGCCACTACAATGCCCAGATGGTCAGAAGGGTCTAATTATGTCTCAGTGATCCAGGAGGCAGGGTAGACCAACACTCTGAAATAGAGACTAGCAATGATCTGAAGGATGTGGGAAAAATCTGAGGCTACCACCTCTTATCTGCCTCCTGAAGACACATGAGCCCCACACCCTGTATTATGCAGGGGAGGAGAAGGGCACCTAATATTGAAGCGTTTGCTTGAAAGAGAACAAGTCATCTAAAGAGACAAATTCAACCTGAAGAGATCCCTACACTTTAAATTATCAAGTTTATTTGTTTTCTTTTTTCATGTTATCCAGATGGGTGGGAGACTTGTGGGAGTCATCAATTCAGTCAGAGAAAGTAAAGAATCTCTATTGTCTTTGGATATCTGAGTGTAATTTGTGTTACATGTGCAATCATGCTTACTTATGAATATGTTTTATCTCCTAGTTCCTTCTTGTAGCAACCCACCTCTCAGATCAGAAGCTCCTGAGGGTAATAAAGGTAGAGTATGGCTAGCACACCTTTCTGTACATACCTGAATCATTTTACATTAACCATCTCATTCCGTCATCCCATTGTGTGATGTGGTTGTTTTCTGATTTCACAGACTAAGACTAGGAGGCTAGGAGGGTGAAGTAACTTTCTGAGTCACACAGATAATCGTTTTCAGAGCCAGAATTAAAATCAAGATTCTGTCAAATCCAAGATATTCTTGCTCATTTTTGCATCTTCTCTCATGTCTGTACCATGTTTGCATCTTGCACCTTGCCTGTAGGTAGAGGACATTATGTTCAACTGGAAATAAGTTGGTAGAAACAAAGTGCTATAAGCACAGGAAGAGGAGAATGTAGAATTCCAAGGGGTCTCATATTCTTCTGTGATATCAGTGAAGCAGAAGAGAAGAGGTCCAAGTTCTCAGACAACTTACTTCTGTAAATTGTGTCTGAACAAACTCTGCCTCCTGCCATCTGACCATTTCTCATTTCTTGTCAGCCAGTCAGGATATGTGGTCCTGAGTCTATTTAAATGCCCAGTGGTTAAGAAGTCATATTAACACGACCACTTTTTTTTTTTTATTCCTTTCAAGTAAAGCATTAGCACATATCCTGATGGCTCTAGAGTTCAGAACAAAGATATTTAATCTGTGCGAGCTGTAATGTCGTCCTGGCAAATCGCAGAGCAAGGGAGAACCTATGATATTTTGTCAGTTATTACCAAATGCCAAAATGGAAAGAGAGGATCACTTCTAATAAAATAATTGACTGTGCAATTTATATCAAGGCACATCCAATTAATACCTAATCCTTAAATGTATGTAATTGGATTTACATATTCACATTTTTGCAATTAGGAGTTGGTATTTAAAGGGCATGCCTCCCATTTACCATTTTCTTTATCACAAAACCCTAGAGGGTCTTTTTGTTGTAGAATTACAGAATCAAGGCAAACACGTTAGCCTGATAACCTCTAATCATGTGAAAAGAAAGGTTTTAGTTCACACAGACCCGTTAGAAGTGTAGAAATATTCATGGTTGATTTAAATGATATTCAGCCCTGACATTCACAATTTATGTTTCACGATGCTCATTTATAATTGCAATCGGTTTCCTTTTAATTTATAATGTCGGAAATACTTAGGCATAAAGGTTAAGTTCTTCTCTTTAGAATCTTAGGAGTGAATAAAATTCTTCCTTTTAAGCACTTTATGATGGAGAGTGCTGCAACTGTCTGACCATCAAGATACCATTAAGTAAATTACAGATACCTGGGTATCATTTAGTTCAGTGAAGCAGAAATTTACCCCAGGGGTCTGAAAGAACTGAAGTTTGACTGCTAGTTTATTCAAACTGCAGGTGATGTGCTCTGCAGTAAGATATTCCAGAAATAGGTCAAACAAATTTGTAGTAATGCCATGTTAATAAGCTCATAATGAAGGATTTAGATTGGTACTGTTCACTTTCCCCCTTGAAAAAACATGCATGATTCGGATTATACAAAAAGCCACTGAGTTGGAGAGCATCCTTGGTTGAATTTCCCTCTAAGGATCACCTGAATGCTTAGGGATTGAGGAAGACTTACTCAGAAATTAAAACATACATATTGTAAGAGGCAAGAATCTAAAAGGAGTACTGATATCTAGTACTGGAGAGCATGAGGGAATGTGACTAATCTCATACAATTGGGAACTATGTATCAAAAGCCTTAAGAAGGTGCTTTCTCTTTTACACAGAACATTCGACTTAGAGAAAATTATCAGACGGAAGCAATTATGTAAAGATAATTTTACTAGACTATTTATAGCAGTCAGCAAACTGTCCAAAATCCCCAGTAATAGAGGATTTATTAAATATGTTAAATTAAAAAAATGGAATCCATGTAATGAAAATGATGATGTAGCCACATAAAATAGATTCATAAGATACTTTTAATCAAAAATCATTTAAATAGTGTATACAATGGTACATATCACATTTGTAGAATACATATACTTACATATAGATGGATAGATAGTCCAGGATGGTAAACTAAAGATTGACAGTGGCTATCATTTTAGGGAGATAAGAATATTTGTGATTTTCCCCTTTGTTTTACAATTTGTCTATGTAAACAACCCTTATGAAGGTAAACTATGAAATGGACATGGTATTATATCACAGCAAATCTTATGTTATGTGAGAAGGATGTGCTATTTATTACAATAATTTCTGAGAAGTGCAGCTACATGTTGTTAAAACATGTTTTATGTTGTGTTTTAACAACATGTTTTATGTTGTTAAATGTTTTCATGATTTTTCTCTTGCTTTTCTACAGAAAAGAGAGTTGGAGTTTTATCTTACTTAAAAAGTTGTTTTGTAGTTGAATAGAATGCATTCTCTGTTAATTCTATACTATTTGTTCTGAATGACAGTTTAATTTTGACAACGATGTATTATTTTGCCACCCTGGTAACAATTATTGATGGATATGATTAGCAGGCTGGCTTAGTTTTAAAATGCCTCTCAGACATTTCCTTTTGGTTTTATGAAAGGGCATTACATCAATGACTACAACAAAATTAATAATTCAGAGCTTCAAATGGCCAATTCGTACAAATAAATCTGTTGGTGTCTTGTTTTGCTGATAATATAAGTTTTCACATGAGTTGCTTTCTATCAACTGACAAAAATGCTAATGGTTTTAGTATCTATATGGTACAGCCTTACTTATTTTATTTAGATGATGTAAAATCAGTTTAATTATGCCCCTCAGAAGAATTGTGAAAATTGTATTTGTTCAGTATATGCTAATGCAAAACATTTGAATTTGAATTCTAACTTACTTTTAGACACAGTATTCTATTATAGAAGACCTTGATTTTTCTCTTACTTTTTTTGTAGAAAAGAAAGCTGGAGTTTTATCTTATTTAAAGGGTTGTTTTGTGGTTGAAATACACGAGATCATTTCACTGGTTTGAATTGAAAAAAATTTGCTTTTCTTCTAGAGAACAAAGGTAGTCTTACTGGTATCTTCCCCAACCTAAAAACTATCATTCACTTTAAAACTGCTGTTCAGCTGAGTAACAGCGACCTTGTCTTTAGGTTATGTTGTCTTTCTTGCTAAAGTGAGGAATGCTGCTAATTGAATCTAAACTGAAAACCAGCACTTAGAATCTGTACTTTAATTACTGGCACCACAGTGTAGGGTACTACCCTAGCTTGGCCAATTTTATTACTTGTTCTGTCAGGTTCTGTAGAAGCCACAGAAGAATGAATAATCTCTTTTTCTATCTTTGAATGAGGTGCCAAAATAATAAACTCAAGAAATACCAGAAGGAAGATACAAATATATTTTGTTTATTTACAGCATATACTCTACCAATAAGCAAGAATGGACTTGAGGCAGCTTGTGATAAAAATACAGATATAAAGTTTATGCAGGGCAGTAAAGAATGATCAAGAGAAAATCAGAAGCCATAAGGAAGAAAGGTAGAACAAAGGCTGAGATAATTCCCTAAATTAAACATTGTATTTGTCTGTATCTTTCTAATATTCAATATAAAAAAAAAAGCATGACAAGTTCACTATCAAAGAGAAAGATTGTGAATTTTCAGAAGAGAGAAACTTTTTCATGTAGCTAAATCTAGGAAACATTTATAGATTATGGATCCATATTTAAAGGAGTTTGAATAGTATAAGTAGCCCAATTCAAATGCTACCTTCTTCATGAAGTCTTTTCATTCCTCTCTTCTCCTTTTCCAATTCTACTTGTTTTCTTTTTCTCCTCTGTTTTCCTATAGCACTTTATTGGTAGCACTCTTAAAGCATGTATAACATATTACCTTATTGTTATTTATGATTGCATTTTGTCATCCTATTAGACTGTGATTTATCCTTTTATCCCCTACAGTGCCTTTGTTCATAAAAGTATCATTTTTTTGTGTGCTTTTATCACATGGCAGGCATGGGGCAACGCTTTTATGTACTTTGCTTCATTTTATCCCCACAATCCCCTCTGAGGCCATAATCTCCATAATACTGTTATTGTCTTTGTTTTACCAATAAGCAAACTATAGTTTGAAGATACAGGAACTAATATGCCCCAAATGTCACATCTGGTAACTGGTAGATTAGAATCCATATCTGATTGATTACAAAGGGATTGTTTTTAACCACTATGTCCAATTCTGGGCAATGTTCTGCCAGTGTTTTTTTAAATTTTAATTTTTGTTTTTATATATTTTTTATAGAACCTGTGGAAATATCCTGAATGTAGATTAAAAAATTATATTTTTCCTTCCTGACCCTCAAATTAAGGGATCGACGGGGGTATTTGTGTGAAGTAATTTCGATGAAGGGGTTTGGATGAAGAAGTCAGGATGGCAACCCATCCTGTATTAACCCCATACATCCTGGTTTTTGGACACTCCTTAGGAAGCCTTGAAATGCAGAAATCAGGGTTTCCTTCCTTCCTTCCTTCCTTCCTTCCTTCCTTCCTTCCTTCCTTCCTTCCTTCCTTCCTTCCTTTTGACAGAGTCTTTCTCTGTCACCCAGGCTGGAGTGCAGTGGCACGATCTCGGCTCACTGCAAGCTCCTCCTCCCGAGTTCACGCCATTCTCCTGCCTCAGCCTCCCCAGCAGCTGGGACTTCAGGTGCCCGCCACCACGCCCGGCTAATTTTTTTGTATCTTTAGTAGAGACAGGGTTTCACTGTGTTAGCTAGGATGGTCTCAATCTCCTGACCTCGTGATCCGCCCGCCTTGGCCTCCCAAAGTGCTGGGATTACAGGCGTGAACCATTGCACCCAACATTAGTCAGGTTATTGTTTGCTTCAGTAATAAACAACCCTGAAATCTTACTGATTACAACAAAGATTTACTTCATGCTCATTTTGAATGTCAGTCGCCAGTTGGCTGTGATTCTACTCATTGTTGTCATCATTCTTCTACTCTTGCTGATAGGGAAGTCCTATTTGGGTTATTGACAGCCCGTTGTCAAGGGAAATAAGACATGGCAAACATGAGCTGGCTCTAAAAGTCCTTACTTGGAATTGACATGCATTACTTCTGCCTACATTTCACTGGCCCACGAAAGTCATGTTGACATTCTTGGGTTCAACAGAGTAGAGGTGTACAAACTTCCTGCAAGAGGAGGGCAACATAAATCACTTAATGTCAGATTTAATGTCACCAGAGCAAGGATGCATACTCTTCCAAAAGGGAGGTAGATTCCAGGGAGGGGTGGCAAATATTTTTCACAATCCACTACATTTTTCATTGCCTGGCTACAACACACCTAGTTATTCTAGCTTAAGGTTTTGTTACAAATAGTGACAAAGCCATGACCATTCTGACTGGGAGAAGGTAGGGCCTAAAATAAAGTCATAAATGTTAGTTTCACTAATGAGGGTGAAAGAATAAGCTGAGGTCATTTTTTACTATTTCTCCATGGAGAAACAATGTACGAGGTCTATATATTGGAGTCAGTCAGACTCAGGTTCAAATCCTGACTTTATGATAGACTTACCTGTGAGACCTTGGGCAAGTCTCTGAGCCTATTTTCTCAGATAATTACAACTGTGCTTAATAACTAGCAACAATTAATATTACAATATTTTTCCCAATATCTAATTATCACACCTCTTATTATAATTTAGCTTATTTCCTTGTGCTCAGTACTCAGGATATATCACATGGTAGCTTTTTACATATTTAGAAAGTGTTATTAAGTCCTCACCTCTTGCCCCTACCTTCCCAGGTTTTTCAAACCATAACATATTAGCCTGTTTTCCTTCACAGACCATGAACCCTAATCATTATACTCACTTATCTGTACATTCCTTATTCTTTCAACAAATAGACCAAAGGCAAGCCTAACATACCTAGGCAGATATGAGGAATATTAAATACAGTAGGGAGATTGCCTCCTTGCTCTAAGGCTGATATGTATGTGTATCAGATTTCATTAGCCATATTGTGCTGCTGAATTATTATTCTTTCAATGTGCCAGTTAAAGTGGGAGGGAAGCAAAAGTGAACAGAGCAGCCAAGAGCTAGAAATTACCTCCTTATTGGCAGATGCTTCTCCCCAAGGCAGGAGTCCTCTGTGCCATTTATTCTGTGTTGAAACCAATTTGCTTCTTGTTCCCCCTTCAAGAAGCAACAAAGGCCTAAAACAGCGGCTATTGCCCTGTTAACCTGGAGATTTGCCTGTCTTGCTTGGTAAAATCTCCTCTTTGTAGATTATTGATGCATTTCATAACGAGAGTCACACATTGACTTTTCAGTGAGATAGATGTTATAGAGAGACAGTTCTGCTTTGATTGAAACAACCTAATTCCAATGGACAAGAAATGGTATGTCTTAATGCCAGTGGATTATACATTGTAATAAGGAACATTTGTTTATTCTGATATACATCACTATGTTTATTGGGCAGATGGAAAAAATAATGCACCTGGAAGCAGACCATTTCTTTTGTTGGCTGAATAAATGAATGAGATTGTGCTTCTGGGCTTGCTTTGGTATCTGGGGTCACTAGGCTTACAATTTAAGATTGGGCAGGGGGGAGGTGGGAGGGACAAATTATCTCAAAGACTTTGCAGACCACTGAGCTAGGGAAATTGGGCAAAACATAAAAATCTAAGTGGAAAAGAACAACGAGAAACTTTCCCATGTCTGACTGAGCATCAGATATAGGCAAGGTGATGCTTTAGGGTCCATCTTTTATGTGGATTTTCTGTCTATAGAGAGTGGGAATAAGGTATTCCCTCTGGGGAAGCAGAAGCAGTTGGTAACTTTGGTTTATGAATTGTCTTTGGGCTGGTTTCTGGAAGCCACAGAATTGGCAAATTCTACTGTCTACATGGCAGGCACTAAAATTGCCTTTTCAAGAAGACCCCATTGGTAAGATGCTCCTTATCTTTTAGAGAAGTTTCAACTGTTTGAGGCTTCTTAGTAGTTACCAAAGTGATCATTGGGTAGTGGGGAAACCTTTGACAAGTTTTCTAAAAGGCTGCAAAATGTGAATGAAAATAGACACATTTAATGTTTGTGAACTAATTGCTTTGGTTGGTTTAACTAGTAGTTCCAAGCTCAGCTGAAATTTGAAGCTTTAAAAAAATTCAGTTACCAAGACCCCATCTGGGACCCAAAGAATCAGAAATTCTGGGACTGAAATGAGTTGAAATTTGTATTTAAAAGCTTCCTGGGTAATTCTGACATAGAATTTTCATAGAAAGTTTGGGAACCACTGGGTTGGAGCATGTGTCTACTGAAGTTTGCTCTGCTTACAAATCATTTTATCATGAGCAGAGAAATAACCAGCAAATCAGCATACAATACTCCAATGAAATGGCTTTCTATGTATGGATGAACACCAGTTACAACTAAAAGCAAAAGTACTGTAAAATCAAATAGTTTTTGATCTTTGATTTATATTGGGGAAAATTATTATTTCTGAGCAAGGCATTTTGGTTTAGTTCAAAATGTTATTGAATGTCAGTGATCTGCCAGGCACTGTACTAGTTTCTGTGGCCTACAAATATAACATTTGATTTTTCTTTTTTTGTAGAGTTTACCATTCAATTATTATTTTGACAAGGTCTAATTATACTTTTGGAATATTATGAAGGTGGCGAGGTGATGAAGTCAAGACCAATTCTCCTTACATAGAATAGGAAAAATTGCCTTATTTGGATGAGTGAAAGGGAAAGGGATCAAAGATACGTTTGCTAAGATACTTATGTTAGACAATGTTGATACCCAAAGCCAGGACCTACTCATCCCTTCCCCTTGTCAGCTTCCCATTACAAAGCCTGGAGAGGTGGATCCCAGTATCCCTTCCTGCTGAATGTAGCCATGTGACCCAGTTCCAGCCAATGGGAAGTAAAGAGAACTTTTCTGAAAGTTTTTGGAAAAGAGCTTTCTTTTCTAGGTCAGAAATAAGTACATTAATTGCCCTCCACTCCCACTGCCTCATGCTTCTTACCTTTGGGGATATGCTACTTAGAGGTGGTATGGCCATCTTGCTGCCATGAGAAAATATTAAGAGAATACCAGAATCACCAACTCAGAGCCTTGACACTTAGGTCACTGAATAGGGGTCCCAAATTGCCTACTTTCTCTGGAAGAAACATGAATCTTCTATTGCTTAAGGCAGCATTTCTTGGATATTTTTACTTGCATTCAAGAGAATTCCTAACAGATATAGTACAATGCAGGGCATGTTTCAACTGTTGGCTTTATTTTAACCTTCAGGGTTTTAGAAAAGAAGTTTTTAACTTCCTTTGCTGGTGCAGAATATGGAAAAAGATAGGATCATAGTGGAATGCACTGTTTTTGCCTGTTCAATTTTCATTTTCCCTTCTTGGTGATATTATCCTGATTGTCCTGGGAGGTGCCCCTTGCCCATCCACGGTCCTTAGGGTTGAGTGGTGCTGACCCTACTCCTGACAACAGGATTAGCTATGAGTCTTGGACTTGAGACATCAGAATATTGCACCCCTGTGATGTTGTGACTGGTTCAGGGATGGGATGGAGAAACAGACAGAGTAGGGATCAGATGTGGATGGCAATGGTCAAGCCCTTGACTGAGAAATGCCTGAAGACTGGTTTAAATAAAGAAGTTAGTATATGAACAGATATTTTAATAGCAAGAGTAGTTTGAGTTAAATTTCTCACACTAGCAACTAAAATAGGGCTAATCACTAGAGCCACAGCATTTTCATTATCAATGGTGTCTGTATTGGAATAGCCTAAGAGAAGCTGGCCACACATCAGGGATGCTCTAAAGGGAATTCCAGTTCTCAGTAGAAAGTTAAAGTAAATGACCACTAAGATCTCTTTAAAGTCTCGAACTATTTAATACTATAACATCTTGGGCCTGTAGGCATACTATGACAATGAAAGGAGTGTGATACCTTAAGGGATGATGCTTTTGCATAGAATATGCCTAATAAATGCCAGACAAATTGAAGGGAATGTGGGAATTTTGGCATCATGGAAATAGCACCCAGACTATTAGGCTAGAAATATAGATTCTGATCCCATTTCAGAACTGGATCTTATTTTAGACCCTGGCTAGCTAGATTGATCTGAGCAAGTCCTTAACCATAGGTGACTCAGTAAACTCATTTGTAAAATGGGAATGTAATTTCATGGTCCAGGAAACCTTGGGAGAAGAAAAGTGGAGTAGCAGAGGAACAGTGTTTATCGTGGATCTGCTATGGATCAAGCATTGTGCTAGATGCCTTACTTTATTATTTTATTTAGTTGTCACAACAATGAAATGAAGATCATGTTGTTATCTCAATTTTTTAGATGAAATGATGGAAATCAGGTGAACTGATTAAATTACCAGAAGTTATACAGCCAATGAATGGATTAAATATTTAAATATTTGACACTATTTGAAGGTCAAAGGCTGAATTCATATTTACCATACCAGATTACTTCAAACCCTTTATTTTACAGACATGCTTAAACATAAACAATGAATGGGTGAGAAATCTGGTACTAGCCCTCATGTTTCCAGCCTCTGATATACTCTGCCAATGGTATCTGCATTGCTTGTCTCATTAGAATTATTGTTTGAAATCAGACAATAGCTAGGAAAGTGATTTGAAAGGTGTGATGTGCTATACAACATTATTTGTAACCCTGAGCTTGAAAGCTCTCAGTTCTCTTTCTCTCTCTTTTTTTCTCTCTGTCATTAGTCTTTGCTTCTCTTTATGGGCTTTTTTTCTCTTTTTCCCCCCCCCTTTCAGACTGGTTATCTCAACAGATTGGCACTATTACAGTAAATTCTGGACTTAAATCATCTCAACTTTCCCCACAGAAGAACTGGCTTAAATGAATTTAGAGGCTTATTTGCCTCGCATGTCAAGAACTACAGATAGAGGCAACTGCTAGAGTTGAATTGGTAGCTCTAATATGTCAAGAAAGCATTTCAGTGGTTCGCTCCTACATTTGTTTAAGCTGGTGATGGTTTTTTTGATACTTGAAGGTGAAATGATATTGAAACTGATTCAATTGAACAACTGAAGGACAACTGAAGTCATTGTTCCAGGGCTGGGCAATTGACTTACGTCAGGTTAGACAGAGGCCTTCCCTGAGAATATTTGAAAGTGAACTGGTAAAGAAAAATGTTCCTTCCTATTACATGGCTACCCCTAACTGCAAGAGAGGCTAACAAATTAGCGTTTAGCTTTCCAGGCTTGAGGGCAGAAGAAGATGTTGTAGCTATTACTAATATCTACTATTATGCAGTTCTCCTCTACTTCAAGGAACACTTCCTTACTCCATGAAGTTAAGTGTGGTCATGTGGGTAGTTTTTCCCAACATGGCATATGTAACATGTGTCATTTTCAAGCCAAAGCATTCAGGATCCATTGTATGGGTCTCTATGCTCCCGTCCACACCACAGCAAGCACAGAAACGAAGCTTACTATGAGGATGCTGCCAAACTGAAGCAACCTCTATCACTGAGCCCTAGTATGGGAGACAACTGTGTGGAAGAGTTGCCTGGCCTTCTAGTGGATGTGCATAGATAGGAAATAAAGCTGTTTTTAAAAAAAGTCATTAACATTCAGGGTTGTTATCACAGCATACCTTCGCCTATCCTGAGTAATAGAGAAAGCAAAGGAAAGGAAAATGGGGTTGGAAAAAAGAATTGTGTGAGTCAACTTGCAGCATCTGCCAAAGGTGGGTCATGAGATTCTTAATTAAACCACATGTTAGAGTGAAGTGGAGGTGGAGGAATGGGTAACAGAGACAGGACTACAAAGATATTGCTGTGAGCCTAGCTACTACTATATACTTGGGTCTACTGCAGTTGTCAGAAGAATTCTCCTTTACATTCATTAAGAAAATATTAAGCATCATTCCATGTACTTTTTAGGTACTGCAGACATCATGGACAATAAGGCAGATATGGCCTTTGCTCTCATAGATTTTCCAGCAGGGAATCCTGCTAGTGTCTCAAAAATGCAAAGTGCTATTGGAACCTATAACAGATGGATTCATATAGGCTACAAGATCAGGGAATGCTTTCTAGAGGAAAAGATATTTAGACTGAAGTCCGATAAATGAGAATGTATTAGCTAGTTTAATAGGTAGTAATGGGAGATTTCTGTAGGTAGAGAAAATAGTAAGGGCTCAGCCCCAACTGAGAAACTTCATGGCATATTCAGGAACCACAGGCAGACTAGTAGGGACAGAACATAGAAAATTCAGGGAAAAGAAGAATGCTTCTAGGTCAGTTGTAGTACTTGATTCATTTGGATATTTTCATCACTGTATTACTCATTCATTAGGTTTCCTACTCCTAAACTCTATGTTTAGTTTCCCCTTTCCCTGGTAAATCCGTAAGAACCTAGGTGCACACACTTTCCTTTGTCCTGATGCTCAGAATGTATTTAACCCTAAGCTGCTTGCCAGTTTCTTCACTATAACCCTTCTACCTCCTTTTCTATTCTTTATTTTCCTCTTGAACTAGCACAATAGTCTGTGCAGGTCCTTGAGTGACATCCCCTCTGGTGAATGCAACTAAAAATTCATGCTCATTTCTGAGAAATTCCAGTCCACTGAGGTTTTATTCAGGGGATCCTATGGAGCCTGCTAGGAATAGCTCTCACTACCTGTGTTGCTGAATGATTATTGGCTGTCCCTGTTTGTTTTTTTGGCTAGATCCCTTAATCCTTTCAACTTCACTGTGTTGAATCCAATAGTCCTGGATGGCTGTATTCTTTCAACCCTTTTCTCACAATGCCAAATTCAATAATATCACCTGGCAGAGCCGAACTGCCTCTGAGGTTGTTTGGGTTTCTTTCATTTCATAGCACATTACTGCTTCTGTTTGTCTGATTTCTTGTGGAGAATTTAATACCAGCTCTAATCTGAATTTTGCAAATAAAATTGACTGAATTCAAATTCCTTGTGTGTAACAAATACCATCACCCTGCTAAATTGCTATTTATACCAGTAAATATAAACTCAGATGCCTTTGGTTAGGCTGAGTGCAATAATACCTGATACATAAACTAGAGAACTGAAATTGAAAAGCAAAACTATGAGCTGAGTGAGACAAACACTAATAAACAACTCTTCAGATTCCCTCTACTTCACCTCACAGATCTAAGTAAGAAAATAGCCAATAATATATTACTGACATTTTCTACATAGCATTTCATGGATTGATTTGGCTAATTGATTGACACATAATCGGCTTGTTTGAAGAGAAGCAGTGGCATGCAATTGGATCATAGTCTCTGTTTCACCAGGGGGTGGAGAGAATTAGATAGTTCAGTTCAGAAAGAAAAAGAGCCAGAGCCCAAATGTTATACTGTTATACTTACAGAATTAAAGTATTTGGAAAATGACATATAATGAAGTCCCAAGCCTTGTGTCTAGTTGTAAGAGATCTTAAGATGGAAGGCCTATTTTCAGCAGTACTTCTGCCATTTGATCATGTTAATATTATCAGAGAAGGACATTCTGAAGTCTTCATTATTTGGTCCAACTATTGAAGAAAGTTTTCACTCTGCTTACCAAAAAAGTATTACTTTTTTTTTTTGGGGGGGGGGGTTATCCTTATTTTGAAACAGTGGATTTCAAACTCATTTCCACAAAATCCAAATGCCTTTCATTGCCCCCAGTGCCCCTTCCATTGTTTAAAAGATTTTTAAAGGAAGCCTCATATGAGCTGAATGAGACAAACACTAATAAACAACTCTTCAGACTCCCTCTACTTCACCTCACAGATCTAAGTAAGAAAATAGCCAATAATATATTACTGACATTTTCTACATAGCATTTCATGGATTGGTTTGGCTAATTGATTGACACATAATCGGTGTGTTTGAAGAGCTAGTAAAGGATGCTCTGCTGGAGTGGGGTGATAAGTCCAGGAACCCCACGTACACAGTCTCCTTGCCCTTCTGTTCCTGCAGTGGCTCCTAAAGTATTCCCTGGCACCCCCAATATATTGGGAAGCACAGTTTGAAAACTGCATTTTTTAAAAAGAAGAATATAAACAATTATCTCTTGTAATTAATGGGAACTTCCTTTCTTGTAGTTTGGGTAGATTATCTGTGTTTTGAATCCCCACCACTGGCTAGAATGCTAAAAATGTATTTTGGACTTCCTGGACAATGTGTTTTAGTGATGTTGGAACATAAGTTGGATTTCAGTATTATGTCTTGCTCTTCAAGGGCTGGTCTCAAGTTCTCCTGAGACATGTTTACCAGAAAGAGCCAAAGGCGTAGTAGCAGTTAAAACATGACATATTGAAAACCAAAGAAAACTCAAAACAGCAAATGTCAAGTTATTGATTGAGTCTTGAAATGCATGTGTATGTCTTTTATCTAAATTTTGAAAATAAAGTGAAGGGAAAGAAGAAGAAAATTTCCCAAAACCTCAAAGTTTTTCCTCCTGTATCAATCAAGGCCATTTTTACCCAAGTATTAAAGAATTCAAAATACTAGCAAGTTTCCATGTGTCCAAGATGTAAACTGGGTTCTCATTTTGTATAATAACCTGAATACACCCCCACTTAAAAATATGAATAAAATTCTTCAGTGTGTATCATTGGTAGAGATCTCATCCTATGTTGGGTTGTGGGGAGGGCTGTATTAAAAGTCTGGAGAAACAATGCAGGACTATACTTTTTATTCCTCTCTTGCATTTTTCCTCCTCTCAAAACATAAGCAGAGCTGTTTGGAGGATTATATTAGGTGAATAAGCCTTTTTTTTTTCTTTTGAAACCTAGGATACTCCTAGGTATTTATTATCCAACTGTACCAGAACCTTGACATCATGGTAAGAAAGGTCCCTTGACTTTATGACTTCATTAACTTAATGCCTAATGAAGTGGATTAATATGTTTGGCAACTATTATGTTTTGTTAAGCACTAAACACAGAAGCAGCAAAATCCTATTTAGCTTTATAAGTAATGGCATAGCTGTTCTTTTTCCCAGCTGCAAACCTATGATTATCTTTTCAACATTCCACCTCAGAATATATTCCAATATGGTAACTTTCTTTCTTTCTTTTTTGGTGCTGGAGAGATTTTCAGCAGTCTCAGAAGGCTAATCAACTTTCTCTGCATGAATGAACTTAATCTTCTTACATTTTAAGCTTATTCCATTCTAGGAAAAATCTATGTTTCCTATCTACCTCCCATTTGAACCTGTAAGAAAGTTACGACCTTGCTAACACAAAAAGTTTTTCTCAAGTTGAGTGTTTTTGGTGAATTAAGTAAAAGAATTGGAGGCAATAAAAACAAATTTGTATTTTGGTTCATTCATTCAACAGTATTTATTGAACACCTTTTATATACATGATCATGTGTTAAGTACAACATTAAGATGTAAGACTTATTTTAAAGGGCATTTTATACCAACAGATAATTTATTAAAACCTTTCCTTTCCCACTGTCTTGGTCTGTTTGTGCTGCTATAACAAAATAGCAGAGTCTGGGTCCTTTATAAAGAACAGAAATTTATTTTCTCACAGTTCTGGAAGCTGGGAAGTCCAAGATCAAGGCCCAGGCAGGTGCTGTGTCTGGAAAAGTCTTGTTTCTCATAGATGGTGGTGTCTAGGTGTCCTCACGTGGTGTAAAGGATGAAAGGGCAAAAGGTGACAAAGGCTGTATTCTCACATGGTGGAAGAGCAGAAGTGCAAAAATAGCCTAAACTGACTCCCTTCAGCCCTTTCACAAGGCGTGAATCCACTCCTAAGGGCTCTGCTTAATCACTTCCCAAAAGGCCCTGCCTCTTATTACCACCACGATGGGGATTAAGTCTCAACACATGGATTCTGGGGGAACATTCAGATGATGGCACCAATTATGCACATGTGTTTTTGGTTTAGCACAGGAGATGTTTAATGGAATTCTAGATGAAATGGCTTAGCTATTATGAATAATCTTAAATTATTGCAAGATATTACCTTGCTGCTTCAAACATTTTCCTACTGTTTAAGTAAGAATCAATTTATGGACCTGATGTCTCCTAATGCCAGAGAATGAAATACACTGGCTACAAGGCAGATATTTGACAGGTTTGACTTTCATGGTCATGTGGATAGTTACAGTTGTGTTTGTTTTGATTGGTAAATGCCCCTGCCATCTGGATGTTACATATTTTGAATATACCCCTGACTCTGTATCATATTACTTGGATCAGGAGAGGCATAGGATTTATTTGAAAGGCTGTTGGGCCACTATTAATATAAAGCAATACTGTTTTACTTAAAAAAATTTTCTTTTAGAAGAATTTAGGGCAGCCATAGTTTTTGAATATCCAGAAGATATATAAAATATCACATTGAGAAAAAAGTAAACTGGGAAATTTTCCTTTGTACTATTTTCTTGGTCAGATTATTCTAAGAATTGATTTACTCTGTGTTGTCAGTGAAACCTCTCTCTTTATTCTCTCAGTCTCCATCTGTTCCTTTTTCATTAGCTTTTCTCACTCTGTTCTAGTGGGAAGGAAAATGAACTTGAAAACAAGGATGTTTGCCTCTCTGGGCCTCAGTTTCTTCATCTATAGAATGAGTATGAATGTTACAGGTATGAATATTATAGACTGAAAACTCAGTCTTTGCAAGATTATAATTTCATCTTCCTTTTACAATAAGACTACTTTTAATCTCATGCCTAATACCACTTGGCTGAGTAAATTTAATCCTGGCACCTGAGTACTTCTATCTTTTGACTATCACTTTATGCTTATGAGCAACCAATTTAGAGTTTTAGCTCTCCTCCTCTTCTCCCCAGAATTGGTGGCAAGAAAGGTGTGCTTATGTGCGTTTAAGCATGATGAGGAGTGGCAGTAGAATAGAACTGCTTCTGGCTTTTGGTGTTAGCTTATTGTGTCTATCCCTGTTCACCAACCTTCAGACACTTCTGTACCAGATTTCCATAGCCTTGGGCTGGCTCCACTTCGATTCTCAGTCCACTCTGGTATCTGTGTCCATTTGCTTCTCATCTTGACTACGAGGTCTCTTTGGTTCCACTCACACTCTCGGCTCCCTCTGTGGACACAGAAAGGTTTTGCCAAGCTACTGTTCATGGCTAGAATTGAAGCCTCAGCTTTTTCCTCCAATATTTTATTATGGAACATTTCCAACAAACCAAAAAGTTATAAGGATTTTACGCAGAACACCCATATACTTACCACTTTGATTCTATAGTTAACATTTTACTATACTTGCTTTGTCAAATATCCATTCATTTCTTTGTCCCTCTTTGGTAAGCAGAACATTGGCCCCCCGAATGATGTCCATGTCCTAATTTCTGGAAGCTGTAAATATGCTACCTAACATGACAAAAGAGACTTTATAGATGTGATCACCTTAAGGACTTTAAGATGGGAAGATTATCCTGTATTATTCCTTTGGATTCACTGTAATCATAAGGATCCTTATAAGAGTTGGAGTAAGCGAGACAGCAGTGGCAGCAGAGTCAGAGGTTTGAAGATGCTGTACTACTGGCTTTGCAGATGGAGGAAGGAGTCATGAACCAAAGAATGTGGGCAGCCTCTAGAAGCTGGAAGAGGTAAGAAATGGATTGCCCATGAACTTCCAGAAGAGATACAACCCTGCTCATACCTTGATTACTCTCTAAGTGAAATTCATTTCAGACTTCTGATCTCCACAACAGTTAAATAATAACTTGGTGTTGTTTTAAACCACTCAATTTTCTTATTGCTGCTATAAGAAATGGTAATTTCTTATAGCAGCAATAAGAAACTAACACATCTTCTATCCATCCATTCTTCAGCTCATCTTTAAAAAATTTTATATGTAATACATTTGAAAGTAAGTTGCAGGCACCAGGATACTTCTCCTCTCAGGACTTTAGTACATCTGTCATCAATGAGTTCTGTATTTGTTGATATATCTTTTTTCTCTTGAGGTATATTAATATACAATTACATGAACAAATGTTTAGTGTACTTTTTCATAAATTCCAAGAAAACACTTAAATGTGCAGCCAAAAACTCCAATGAAGATAGGGAATCTAATAATCAGTCCAGGAAGTTCCCTCTGTCCCCTCCCAGTAAACCCAAACTCCTAATCCTGGGTAACTACTGTTCTTACTTTTTGCCTCTTATATAAATGGAACTGTGTAGTATGTATTCTTTTATGTAAGGCTTCTTTCTTGCAGCATATTTTTGAGGTTCATCCACATTCTTACATTTATCAGTAGTGTGTTCCTTTTCATTGCTGAGTAGTATTATATTACATGAATATATCACATTTTCTTATCCATTTTCCAGTTGGTGGACACCTAGGTTGTTTCCAGGTTGCAGTTATTATGAAATATAAATGATATGCACATTTTTGTTCAGTTTTTTTTTGTGGACATATGGTCTCATTTTCTTGGCTAAATATTTAGAAGAGAAACTTACAGGCGATAGTTTTGTTTTACAAGCGACTACTAGAACTTTTTCTGACACAGTTGTGCAATTTTACTTAGTTGCTGTACATTTTCATCGACATTTGATGTTGGCAGTCCTTTTAATTTTTGCTATTGTGTATTTTTTTTCATTGGTGACTGATGATGTTTGCCAGGCTTTGGCTGTTGAAAAGCCCAGCTTCTTGTAAATGTAACATTTTGTCTATTTTGAAATTCAAGTGGCTCTTTTATCCTTATACAAGGGTAGAGTTGTATGGTACTATACCAAAAAAAAAAAAAAAAAAAAAAAAAAAGTGAGGTCTAAGGGAATCAGTCCTCAGTTAATAGCTCTGAGTTCTTTTCTACTAAAATTATCTATTCTCCCCAACTCAGGTTCGTTGTGGGGAGGAAATAAGATGATGATTGAAATAAGAGCTATTATTATTTCAGTCTTACTAAAATAAGGGGTAAGATTTTTTTCTTTTGGAAAATATCTCAAACATATACTGTGTTACCATTTCTTGCTCTTGATTTGGGAAGCATTTCAGTTACTGTAAATGGAGAAAGAAAGGAAAACAATCAATATAAGAGACCATTAGATGGTTAAAACTGTCAACTTTTTAAAAGTAAAATTTAGAAGCATGTCAGAACAGCTTAACTGAAGGAGACAATGTTAGCATGTTCTACAGAGATCCATGTATTGTTCAGATATGGGTGCCTGCATATTTATCAAAATCCTCTAAGACTTCAACTTTTGAAGGAATACACTAGTTTTAGATTTCAGTCATTTAACTGAGACCCCGTTCAAATGAGGGAACAGTTTTGTTATATCGTCAGTACTGAACACATGGTTTCTCTTTTTCTTTTTTTATTCTCTTTGTATCTAGATTTGTCATGACCCTTCTGTACTACAGAAACTCAGCTCCAGGCAAAGTTTTACAGCACAAAGTGTTCACAAACCAATTCTATCTCCTGCCAAAGTGAAGAAAAATCTGATTTTTAGAGAGAAAAATATCTATATCTATCTCCCTGGAGGGAGAATAATGCATTAGAAAGAATAGAAAGATGTTATGTTTCCTCTCCTTCTCTGACCCCCTCCTGTTTTTGTCTCAGCTTCTCTTTGGACGCAACAGGGCTTTTTCCTTAAACAACAAACACTCCGATTCCAAAAGGCCAGCCTCCAGCTTCTCGGTTTAAAGAAATATTTCACATGTGGAGGCAATAGGGGAGCCAGTATTGTAATCTTTTCCAAAATGCTTAAAGGAAAATGAACTGTGCATACCAGGAGAGTTTTTACCATGATTTCAAATCGTTAGATCCCACTGCTCTGCTTTGAGGCCTATGGTCTCACTTCTTCGGTAGCGATTTGAAAGTTTTTGGTTAACTTTACGCGTGTACTCTGAGAACTCTGTGTAATGTGGGCCAATGCTACAGTTTAGCTCATGAAATACATATCCTATTTTTAGTGTCTTCTGTCACTTTCTGAAAATCTCTTCTCAGCTAAAAAATTCTGACTTTTGATCAATAGTGCATTTCTTAACCTTTCAGTCTTGACTTATTCCTGAGTTGTGCATATTTAATTGGGTTGGGTTTGTATATGTGTGTGTGGGGTTGAGGGTGGGGTAGCAGCTGGAAAGATGTAAGCTTTTCTCTTTCAATTATTTTCAGGCTATTAAAGATGACTGAGTGAACCATTTAAAAATTTCAAGAGGGTAGACCTATTAAAAATAAGTGACCTTGTGCTTAAGCCAATTGATTAAAATTTTAAAATTGGGTACTGAGTATCAATGCTAAATATTCTTCCTGCAGTTTGAGAGCCTTCTGCCAGACAAATGCATTGTGCGATAGTCTGGTTTTTCTGGAAAGAAATGCCCAATTGAAGCCAAATTAGAAATATTGAAACGTAAAACTTCTAAGAATTCAATATTTCTGTTGTTAATGTGAAATCACAAACTAAAGTTGTAGAGATGCTCTATAGATGCCTGTAGGTAAATCAGTATATAAAATAGTATAAGTGACTTCTGAATTAAAAAATCTCTGCATTGAAGTAGTAATTGTTCTATCATGTTTTTTATTTGACTCCTTGTATGTAGTATCAGAAATAATCTATTATCTTAAAAGTACAGACCATATATTCTGTATTTTCTGACATTGTTCTAATTTCAACTATTCTGTTTAGTCTTACCAATAGGTAAACTAGGATTTATTGGATTATGACATAGATGGTATATTGTGTTCAACTGAAAGAAAAAAAATGAAAATAGGAGAAATAAACTGCTTTCTGAGCTTTCAACTGTAAATCAAAATGCAATGGATCAGAACCGAGAGATGCAGTCCCCCTTACAATGACTTTTTGGCCAAAGGGACATAAATTATTATTTGATTGACAGTATTAATGTGTAGTGAGAAACTCTTCATAAACTCATGTTTGCAGTTAATACAAAGCATTGTTTTTCTGTAAGTCTATTTGCCTTCTGGTTTTTGAGCTGCTGTTCTCCCAAAGGATAAAAATTTAATTTCAATCCATTCAGGTGTCTACCTCCATTTCTTTCCCTAGGGAGATAGGGACAAGGTCCAGGGCCCCTTTGAAGACAGACTAGCATTTAATATCTCATGGATGAACACTCTGACTTCCCTTCCTAGACCTGAAAATGTCTCTAGTTGTCTGGGACAGGAAAATGTGTTCTTATAGGTTTATTTTCTGCTCAGTCTACTACTTTCTTGGTAGGACTCGTCCCTCCCCTCACAGAGCCTAGTTTATTGAAACTCAAAGAAAAAGACTCCTTTTCTCTGGCCTTCTGCACTGTCATCCTTTTTCCAGGGGCAGTTACTACAGCATGCCTAACTTCTTGAATGGAGGAGACCTTAGGGATGCCAGAAAATATTGGGGGAAAAATTCACTTGTTAAATCACCTTGCAGTTTGTATAGAGAATGTATCAGCAGGTTGCTATGGGAGTGGTGTGGAGATGACAGAGGTGGGAAGTACAGGTGCCTGGGTCTGCGCATGGATAGACTGCCAGGACAAAGACAAACAACGCCCATGGGACCCCTTCTGCTAACCTTAGCAGTTATAGGTTTAAAAACATTTTTAATCTTACATTTTAAAATTTGTATTTCCTTCTTAATTGGTAAATAACAATGATACATATTTGTGGGTACAAAGTGATGGCTTGATACATGTATATATTGTGGAATGATCAAATCAGAGTAATTAGCATATCCATCACCTCAAATATTTATAATTTCTTTGTGGTGAGAACATTTAAAATCTTCTGTTTCAGCTATTTTGAAATATACATCATTATTAACTATTACCTTGCTGTGCAATAGAACACCAGCAATTACTCCTCCTGTCTAACTGGAACTTTGCACCCATTGGCCAATATCTTCTTTTCCCCTACACTTTCTGCCCACCAGCTTCTGGTAACCACCACTGTATTCTCTATTTCTGTGAGTCAGACTTTATCATAGGGATAGACACAACATCCTATCTGAACCTGCTGCTATTAACCATTTAAAGCACAGAACTAACTTCTTCTCTTCTGGTTTTACCGTCACAAGCTACCTTCAGAACACTTCACTTTCCGCATGCCTTGCATTCAGGGAGAGTGAGCTGGTCAGAACTATGTAAGTATTTACCCCACAAGATGAATACTGTTTTTATTTTAAGTGTACATATTGTTTTTCTACTTTATATTAACACCCTCCCTTAGCACTCATATATTTCATGTTTTTTATTTCCTCTGCCTGTCCTCAATCTTCTGGGCTAAAAAACGATTCAGGAGCCTCCACATGCAATCCTATAGAGCACCAGGTGGAGAAAACACTAGTGTGGCTACTGCATTGATTCCTTGTGCACGTAAAGGGCAGGTCAGGGATTTTCTTAAGTCCTTTTCATGTTTATGCCACTGCAATCTCCTTGAACCAATCTTCACTGGCTTTAGATCACACCTCCTCACTCAGGACTTCATCCCCTTATTATGTTTACTTCAAACTTTCTGGAGATTTCCAACTGTCTCATATGAATTTATTAGTCATCCAATCAGTTACAACATGGCATATACCAAACTGCTTCCCTTGCCATGTACATTCATTTGATACAGGCAAACCTCAGGAATATTGCAGGTTTAGTTCCATACCACCATAGTAAAGCAAATATTGCAATAAAGCAAGTCAGGCAAATTTTTTGGTTTCCCAGTGCATATAAAAGTTATGTTTACATTGTATTATAGTCTATTAAGTGTGCAATAGCATTATGTTTAAAAATGTATGCGCCCGGCTGGGCGCGGTGGTTCACACCTGTAATCCCAGCACTTTGGGAGGCCCAGGCCAGCGGATCATGAGGTCAGGAGTTCGAGACCAGCCTGTTCAATATGGTGAAACCCCATCTCTACTAAAAAATACAAAAGTTAGCCTGGTATGGTGGCGCATGCCTGTAGTCCCAGCTACTCGGGAGTCTGAGGCAGGAGAATTGCTTGAACCCAGGAGTTGGAGGTTGCAGTGAGCCAAGATTGCACCACTGCACTTCAGCCTGGGTGACACGGTGAAACTCCATCTCAAAAAAAAAAAAAAAAAAAGTGTTTCCCCTAATTAAAAACTACTTTCCTCCTAACACATGCTAACAACCATCTGAATCTTCAGCAAGTCATCATCTTTTTGCTGGTCGGCGGGGGTCTTGCCTTGATGTTGATGGCTACTGACTAATCAGGGCTGTGGCAGCTGAAGGTTGGGGTGGCTGTGGCAATTTCCTAAAATAAGACAATAGTGAAGTAAATTACATGAATTGACGCTTCCTTTCGTGAAAGATTTCTCTGTACTGTTGGAAAGCATTTTATACACAGTAGAACTTCTTTCAAAATTGGAGTCAATCCTCTCAAACCCTGCTGCTACTTTATCAACTAAGTTTATGTCATATTCTAAATCTTTTGTTGTCATTTTAACAATATTCACAGCATCTTCACCAAGAGTAGATTCCATCTCAGGAAACTTTCTCATCCATGAGAAGCAACTCCTTATCTGTTCAAGTTTTATCATGAGATTGCAATGCAGCAATCAATCATATCTTCAGGCTTCGCTTCCGTTTCTAGTTCTCTTGCTATTTCTACAACATCAGCAGTTACTTTCTGGACTTAAGTCTTGAAACACTCAGTCATCCATGAGGATTGGAATCAACTTCTTCTAAACTCTTGTTAACATTGATATTTTGACCTCCTCCCATGAATCACGAATGTTTTTAATAGCAGCTTGAATGTTGAATCCTTTCCAGAAGGTTTTCAATTTACATTTCCCACATCTATTAGAGGAATCATTATCCAAGGCAGCTATCATCTTAGGAAATGCATTTCTTAAATAATAAAACTTGAAAGTAAAAATTACTCCTGATTTATGGGATGCAGAATGGATGCTGTGTTAGCAGGGATGAAAAAAATATTAATCTCCTTGTACATCTCCATCAGAGCTCTTGGGCGACCAGGTGCATTGTCAATGAACAGTAATATTTTCAAGAGAATCTTTTTTTCTGAGCAGTAGGTCTCAACATTGGGTTTGAAATAGTAAACCATGCTATAAACAGTTTGCTTCCATCTAGGCTTTGTTGTTCCATTTATAGAAGGAAACAGTAGATTTGGTGTAATTCTCAAGAACCCTAGGGTTTTCAGAATAGCAAATAAGCATTGGCTTCAAATAAAGTCACCAGCTGCTTTAGCGCCTAATAAAAGCTTATCCTTTGAAGCACTGAAACCAGGCATTGGCCTCTCCTCTCTAACTATGGAAGTCCTAGATGGCAACTTCCTCCAATATAAGGCTTTTTAATCTACATTAAAAAGCTATTGCTCAGTATAGCCTCCTTCGTCAGTGATCTTAGCTATCTCCTGGATAACTCACTGCAGCTTCTCCACTAGCACTTGCTTTTTCACCTTGTACTGTACGTTATGGAGACAGCTTGTTTTCTTAAACCTGATGAACCAACCTCTGCTAGCTTCAAACTTTTCTTCTTCAGCTTCCTCAACTGTCATCTTTGGTAGAATTGAAAAGAGTTAGGACCTTGCTCTGGATTAGACTTTGGCTTATAATAATTTTGCGGCTGGTTTGATCTATTATTCAGATCACTGAAGCTTTCTTCTTATTAGGAATAAGGCTGTTTCACTTATCATGCCTGTATTTACTGAAGTAGTGTATTTAATTCCCTTCATGAACTTTTCCTTTGCGTTGGCAACTTGGCTCACTGGTGCAAGTTTTCAGTCTATCTTGGCTTTAAACATACCTACTTCACTAAGCTTAATCTTTTCTAGCTTCTGATTTAAAGTAAGAGACATGTGACTCTTCCTTTCATTTGAACACCTAGAGGTTATTGCAGAGTTATTAACTGACCTAATTTAAATATTGTTGTATCTCAAATAATAGAAGGCCTGAGGAGAGGGAGAGAGAAAGAGGAATGACCAGCTGGTGAAGCAGTTCACACATACAACATGGATTGACTAAATTTGCTATCTCATTTGAGAAATGTTCATGGTGTCCAAAAACAATTACAACAGTAACATCAAAGATCACTGATCACAGATCACCATAACTGATAGAACAATAATGAAAAAAGTTTGAAATATTGCAATAATTACCAAAATGTGACACAGAGACATGAAGTGAGGACATGCTGTTGCAAAAATGGTGCTGATAGACTTGCTTGACATGGTTGCCATAGATCTTCAATTTGTAAAAACAAAAAATGCAAGATCTGTTAAGTGCAACAAAGTGAAGCTCAGTAAAACGAGTTATGTTTGTACATTATTTCACTGTTAATTTATATAAAACTGATATCTATTATTAATGCTAGCTAATGGTTTTGCAGTACTTATTATAAACTAGGCAATGTGTTAAGCACTCATGAACACCAATTAATTTGCTTCTCGTAAAAAGCCCTATGTTATGGGTTGAATAGTGTTTTCCCCAAAAAGATACAGTGAAGTCCCAATCCTTGGTGCCTCATAATGTGACCTTATTTGGAAATTGGGTCTTTACAGAGGTAATCAAGTTAAAATGAAGTCATTAGTTAAAATGAAGGATGGTCCCAATCCAATATGACTGGTATCCTTATAAAAAAGGCAAATTGGACATAGGGACAGACATGCAGAGAGAAGATGATATGTAGAGACAGAAACACAATGGGAATACGACGTGAGGATGAAAGCAGAGATTGGATCAATACATCGACAAGGTGATGATTGCCAGAAAACCACCAGGAGCTAGGAGCCAGGCATGAAACAGTTCTTACTTAAAGCCCTCAGAAGGAACCAGTGCTGCCAACACCTTGATCTTGGACTTCCAGCCTCTAGAGTTGTGAAACAATACATTTTTGTTGTTTAAGCCATCCAGTTTTTGGTATTATGTATAACATCCCTAGGAAACTAATACAGTCTACGAGAGAGGTACTATTATTGTTCCCATTTTGCAGCTGATGAGACTGAGGCACTGAGGAATTAAGAGAATTACTTACTTTGGTAAGTGACTCAAACCCAGGCACTCTGGCTGTAGTGTTTGTGCTCGTCTCTATTTTATTAAATTGCCTCTTGTCTTTTTTAGTTAAGAACCATTCCTTTCTTAGCACTTTTCGCAATCTTTTCACTGCCTTTCCTAGGTCTTCTTGCACATGTCACTTCCTCTGTAGTCTTCCTCTGGGTACTCTGGCCTTGACTTGCCCAGAGCTGCACTGTGTTTTGTGGGGCAGGCAAGAGATAGCCTCCTTCTGTGCTGTATCCCACTCTCTCAGAGGCCTCTGGATGTCTTTAGGGAAGTACCTCTTTAGGATTTTAATTATTGATTTGTTCCCAAGAATCTGGACACAAATCAGTAGGAAGGGTGCGTAGAACAAGGACAAATATGAGTACTGGCTAATATTAAAGTCTTTATTTCTCTTCACCCTGTTGAATGAAACTATAACTGGGTCATGTACATACATGTATGTCAGATATGCATATTTGTACATGGAGAAGGGCACACACATAAAAATACACAGTAGGTTGTTGAAAAAGAGATGTTAATGACAGAATGACAAGTTATTAATGATACAGAAATTTTATTGGGATTTCTGCCCATTTATTTAAATCAGGAGAGTGTAGTCACAGAAGTGTATGAAAAGGCAGTCAGTAAAATGCTAATGGTGACAACTGAAGGGTCATAGGATTTCAGGTGAATTTCTTCTTTCTGAATTTCTGGGGGATATAATTGTTTCTTCTCATAATAACATTGGTGGATCCCATAAAGAGCACAAAAATGATAAAGACAGTATTATTTCCTTTTTATTGGATTCATAAATTGAATGTACCACAAGATTTCTGAATCTCCTCCACATTATTTCTATAAAATATGATTTTTCTTTTTTTTTAAGAACATCTTGAAGATCAGAAATGTGATGCACAGGGTAAGTGCTTAGAGAAGACTTGAAGAGGTGATATTAAATGAATGAGCACATGAAGCAAATGGAAATGCTATTAAAAAGTCACATTAGGCTTTCTCCTGTTTCTGTCATTTGGACAAGCTGAGTGACTCTGATATAGAGCAAGAACCTTCCTTCCCCAGCCCGTTCATTTCTGCTTGGCCATATGGATCATAATGACTGAGGCAGTCTGTTCAGGAACCTCTGCCCATGTTACTGGGCAACACACACTAGTCTCACAGAAAGTGACTACTGGCAGGTTGTCATCAAAGTAATAAGCCCATAGTCCAAAGGGAATAAAGTTGGTACTCTTAGTAAACAGTTATAGTATTGTTTTATACACTGCAGCCTCTAGTATCTAAAAACCATCATGTAAATATTCTCCCAGGTTGGTATAAAGGGGTAGAGCATTCCCCATTTCTGTCTGTCTTTCAAGGTCAGTGAATTTTGTAGAATTCTTTGCCAAGTAGCTGCTGTGATATGAATAAATTTATGTGAAAATGAACTCAGCCAGCTAGTTATTGAACAAGATTTTTTTAATGGAATGTACTGACAGGAAAGAAGAAAAGGCAAACATAAAGGGTGAATAATAACCTAATGAAAAGAACTATTTTTTTTTTCTTTAGTTCAGGGGAAACAGTAATCTATTTTTTAAAGACAAACTTTCAAAAGTCAAAGGGGAAGGAAGATGGTACTTCAACTCCAGTGAGATGAAGGAAATAAGTAAGGCATTTCCAAGGAGAAAGAATTACTGCATGGATATAAAACAGAAGTAAATATTTGCATGGTTTAATTTTTTTTTTCAGATACAGAGGAGCATGAACAGTGGTGCAACCCAAATAATGTACAAGACAGGTTTAACTGAAATCTTCCTGAGTTGTCTTCAGTACCTCTTTTAGTTGCAGGAAAAGTAAGCTTTTTAAAAGTGCTGAAATTTTAAGGAAAATAAGTAGTTGTGCTTCAGGTGGATCATAAGGAGAAGAAAACACGCCACATAGTTATAGAGCCAGTTCCTGTTCCATCTAGTTTCTTCCAAAACCAAAGATGATAAATGCCAATATGTCAAACTAGAAATTGCATTGAATTTGTTTCACTAAATAGAACTTGGGTTTTGTAAGACTGGTGCAATAATCTCTCTGATCCTTGATTCAGAGTTAAATGACTCCACAATGTGTGAGCTGACTAGCTGCTTACCTTCCTGTGGGCTCCTCTGCCTCAGGGCTTTGTACTTCCTTATTGTCTTCCCTATCTGCCTTGTATATTCCCAGATGGGAAACCTACTGCCTCCTCTCTCTCTCTCTCTCTCTCTCTCTCTGTTTCTCAGATACACACCCACCCACCCACCCACACACACACACACACTCACTCCACTCATGGATGGAGCATACTTTAGTAGAAGTGTGGTGGTGCTTATGAAGATGGTGTTTGTGAGGCAGAAAACAGTAACTTCAGCATGAACCTAGGCACTCATGTTTCAAAATGCCTTTGACCATCCCCAACAAGTGCGTTTCTCCTGGTTTCTTGCTCCACTTGGTTGAGGTCTGTTTGTTCACATTCTTCTCATTTGCCTGCAGGCCTAGGAGCTCCCTTGCTTGGATCACCCCTTCAGATTCTTTTCCCTCGTTTAGATAGAGGCATTCGGTACTCCTCAACTTCTGTTCCTGACTGCTTCTCCCAGGAAATTTCACCTAAATTCAACCTCATGAGCTACAGAAGAAATGGTCCTTTAATTTAGTGCCTTCCAATTTAGAAAGTGAGAGTGAGTGTAAATCCAAAGGTAAGATTTCTTAAGTACATGTTATTTTAGTTTGCTGTGTTTCACGTCAAGATGAGCTATCCAATAGCAATAGGAAGGCCATTCTTTAACAGAACTGTGGGTCCTCCTATTTCCACAGCTGTGTGGAGACTGAACAGCCATCTTCTCTGCCTTTCATTTTCTTGGAAAAACACACTGTTTGAAGCAGGTATCTTGGGTTCATGGAAAAGGTTAAGTGTGAGAGATAGGAGGAGATGAGAAGTGAAGAGACTGACCCATTCTCTATTATTTTCTAACTGAAAGCTGTGCTTATTACATATTTTAATTACTGTTATTTATCACTGTTCTTAAATTTCTAGGGATAAATTACATTAAATTTACTTTTACTTTACTAATATAACAGATTTATGATTTGGAGCTATGTAAGCCCTCCATGAGAAATATCACACCTCCTTAACAATGACCAAATTGGAAAAGCTAAAGAAAGGAAGGCAAGAGAAACATCTTAGATTTCTCTTTCTAGTTAGCAATGGGTCAAGTGAAAAGAGAATTGCTCAAAATATTTCACTGGAGAGGTGGGAACAATGTACTTTATAGACCGTTGTCTATGACCATTCTGTGTTAAAATTGCATCAATAGGCCAAGCCCCATCATGGAGATTTAACAGATGTTTGCTCATTTTTTCCCTATTCTAAATCAGAAACAATTACTCCAGGCTAGAGCACCTGGATAGATGTGTGTATCATGAAAGTGCTTTCCCAGTAGGTGTTATTTATCAGTTTGGGGGATTCATATCCCAAATTTTGACAGGTGCTGAACTTTCAGGAATTAACTCACAGACTACTCTTTTGGCACGATAATACTGGATATATTATTGTTTTCTTCAAGCATCAGTTTCCAAGTATTTTTTGAGTAGGATGCGAGTTCACTTTTTGGACTAGATTGTTGGACCTCAGAAATAAATTCCAGTTCCAAATCATATTCATTTGAATGTTAATCTCTAGATAAGCATTCAGTTTTCCAAAGTTGCTGTCCTTTGCACTTTCAAGGGAAGCAGGGCAGAAATTCACTCGGGTTATATTACTAAAGGCCCATCTTTAGGGTAAATGGCACCAAATAAATAAAACCATCTTCATAAAACCCTCTCCTGAAGTCTGTCAATTGGTATCATCATCTTGACGTCATAACTTATTTCAAGATTTCCTGGACTTTTTAAAAATCAGAAGTCCTTAGGGTTAAAGAACTGAATATATTTTATAAAGTGCTTCCCTTTTAGATTATTGAAGTTTAAACCATCATTTTGATTGTAGAGACTTTTCTCAAATTTCTGAAGGTCTTGGATTTCTGTTGATATTTAGGGATGTGGCACTGAGATAGTGATTAGGAGTGCTATGGGCATGACAGTGGCTTCTCAACTGATAAACATAATAATACAATCAAGATTGGGCAGAGTTTTATTTTTTGTGAGGTTACTCCCAGATGCCATTACCTATAGTTCTTTTCATTGGAACAGAGGAATCTGTGGATCTACGTCTTTCAGTTTCTTGACTGAGGAGTATATGTTTGCCTTCCAGAGCTCTAGGACCTAAGCTGGGAGAAGGTAGCTGGAGTTGGGTAGACTCGGGGTTTGGTTTGTAGGTAGTCACAATCCTCTTTATTTCCAACGTAGTTCTTCACTACCATCTTATCTGTGGCTGGGGTCCCTTAGTTTGTAGCTCCAGAGTCTCTCTAATTCAACTTACTCAACTTATTTCATCCTGTGCTGGAGTTTGTGGAGTATTTCTATTCCTTAAACATAAAAGAGTTATTTCTATTTTGTATTTTTATTCATTCTTTTGTCTCTTTGTTGCTTCAACTCCTGGTTTAGATGTAACAGGACTTGGGACACACGCACACACACAGTGCTTTATATAATCATTTGTAACTTGAAATTGTTTTTCATCTTATTTATCATTTCCACTGAAATTTAGAGAATTCTTGTTTTTAATTAACTGTTCATATCTCAGTTTCCTTATCAATAAAATTGAATCTGATTGCTAGGGTCCTTTCCAAATGGAAAGTTCTGTGAGAGGTGATAGGAAGCAGGATAAAAGGTCAGATAGACACTGGAGTTAGACTGTCTGATTCTTATTACTGTTTCACCATTGCATAGTCAGAGTTGTCTGGTTGCAAGCCACAGAGACTGACTGGGCTCTAAGCAGAAAAGACAACTATAGGGAGGATAATTAATAGCAGAATCAATGTTAAAGCTGGAAAACTAGTCTCAGGAAATGGGTAGAAAACCAAGAGGGACTTGGCAGTGGGGAACACAGCCAAGGTCATATCCCAGGAATCACCTGATGAGGAAACTGCTGCTTCTGGTGCTATTGACACTGGACTTTTGCCACCAGCACACTCTTAATGTTGCTGCCACTGCCAGTGTGAAGAATTTCCCAACTCTCTCAACATCTTTGTGATTGATATTGCCCATGCCCTTAATTCTCCCTCCCTCTATGATTGGTTGCATCCATGCCCTTAATTCTCCTTCCCTCTGTGGTTGGTTGTACCCATGCCCTTAAGTTTCAAGGGGTGTGGAGAGGACATTTATTTCACCATTTGTGTAGTCAAGGTTCTCCAGAAAAACAGAACCAATAGGTTATTTTACTTTCCCATTTTATTTTATCTTATGGAATTGGCTCATGTGATTGTAGGGGCTGGCAAGTCTAAAGTCTGTAGGGCAGGCCAGCAGGCTGGTAATTCAGGTTAGAGTTGACGTTGCAGTTTTGTCTAAATTCCACAGGGCAGGCCAGGCAGGGTTTCTTTGTTGCAGTCCGGAGGCCGAGCTCCTCCTTCTTTGAAAAATCTCACTCGTTGCTCTTAAGACTTCTAACTGATTGGTTGACATTCAACCACAATAAGGAGAGTAATCTGCTTTATTCAAAGCCTACTGATTAAAATGTTAATTACATCTAAAAAACACCTTCACAGTGACATCTAGACGAGTTTTTGACTGAGTAACTGGGCATCAAAGCTTATCCAAGTTGACATATGAAATTGGCCATTACAACATTCCGTGACCATAACAAGGTCCCTCTGCAAACATTTCCTAATTTTAAGATGCTGGGTAGGAAGATAAAAAATTATAACTGCCCACTACAGCTGCTTCACTGTATAATCTTGGCTAAGGTACTTCTCTTTATGCTTTAGATTCCAATTCTATAAAATGGGGATAATAACTCATAGTTGTTGTGAAGATTAAGAGATTAAATAAATACATAGAACATCTTGAAAAGTACCTAGAACAAGGTAAATGCTCAATCAAGTAAGATGCTGTAACTTCTTGTCTAAATACCGCCATGAGTTATTTGTCACAGCACATGTATTATACCTCCCACAGTGTAGGGTATGTGAGGATGAAATACCTGAATCTGATGGAGGGAGCTGTGATCTGCATTCCTAATCGAAGGCCTTTCAGTTTGAACACACAGACAATGATGCTAATAGATGTAATTTACCAAGCTCTCATTACCTGCAGGCACTATGTCAATGTTCTACATATATTCACTCACTGTAATTTGACTCATGTAATAATCCAGCGAGGTTTGTGATGCCTCATTTTATAGAAGAGGACACAGAGATTTAGAAAAAACTGTATCATGCCCAGAATCATGCAAGTAACCCCTTGCAGGTCCTGCATAAAAATTGTGATTTAAAAATTTAATTTCAAATGTTGGCCTCTCGACTACTCCTCTGTGCTGTCTCTACTTTAGTCCAGATGGAGGGGTCTACTCACTAAACCTGGCTCCTTTTCCTGCTTCAGTGACGTGAATTTTTTTGTTTTTTTTGTTTTTTTTAGATGGAGTCTCGCTCTGTTGCTAGGCTGCAGTGCAGTGGCTGGATCTCGGCTCACTGCAACCTCCGCCATCTGGGTTCAAGTGATTCTCCTGCCTCAGCCTCCAGAGTAGCTGGGACTACAGGCGTGCACCACCACGCCCAGCTAATTTTTGTATTTTTGGTAGAGATAGGTTTTCACCATGTTGGCCAGGATGGCCTTGATCTCTTGACCTTGTGATTTGCCCGCCTCGGCTTCCCAAAGTGCTGGGATTACAGGCTTGAGGCACCGCGCCTGACCTTGAATGTTACCTCAGCTTCATTGGTCTGGAGAATGAGAATTCTGAGGTGTCCCTTAAACATCAGATTAAGGACGCTAATCCCTAGCAAGGGAGATCCTTGTTCTTTATTGGATGTTTGTTAGGCTTTTTTAAGAGGGAGCTCTGCCTCAACTTCCTTCTTAAAAAATGATTAATGCAAATTTCTTGGGTTTTTTTTACCCACTCATGAGTATAGAAAAGAGAGAATATAGAATTTTTAAAAAACTTCTTTTATATAATTAAAAATATGTTAACATTAAATAAAATTTGTTTCAGAGAAATGAAATTAAGCTATTTTAAGCTACTTGAATAAATTTAGGGTGCCATGGAAATTAGTCTATATTTATAAAAGAAATGGTTAATTTTGAATATTACTTAAAAAACTTATGAATGTTTGCTAGGCTGAACACTTCTATTATAAAAATACAAAGATTAAAAATCATATGCAAGTTTTCATTGTGGACAAAAACATCTAAGGGCTAAGTGTATCTGAAAACACTAAATGTAGGAATTTAGCCCATTTTCCTGAGATAATTTGAATTTTAAACATTTAATTCTAGAAGTTAGGTCTACAACCAATTGAATTAGAGAACAAAGTGATTTTGGAGGCTGATGTAGGTTCAGACCTGTGTATCTTAACTTTCAGTGTTCATTCCAATTACCTGGGGATGTTTTCCAAATGCAGATCCTGATTCAGTAGCTTTGAGGTGAGATTTGAAAGCCTGTAGTTCTAATAAGCTCCCAGGTGAAGCTGATACTGCTGCCCACATGCCAGAAGTTTAGAATAAAGGGCTGACCACCAATTTCGGTGGATGTCAAAGCTGAGAAGCAAAACAACACCCATTAATCAGAGTACTTAGTCATTTATTGTTGATAGTCATATATAGCCATTATGATATTGTACCTTGGCAGCCAATAGCTGGAGATGGCTTCTAAGTTAATCAGAGACAATTCTATCTAGATCTCTGGAGGTGAGGGAGTGGAAAGAAATTGGCATCTATTGTTCATCAGAGCTACTCTTCCTAGAACTTGACAACAAATGTCTCGTTTCATTCCTGGAGCAATTCTGTGTGAAGCATACACTAGAGCCCCCTTATACATTTGAGGAAACGAAGCCTCAAAATAAGTAACTTGTCACGGCTAGTAAGTGGTAGAGTCAGGGTTCGAACCTTGATCTGTCTGACATGACAGCCCATATTTTCTCCTGTATACCATGTACCAGTCACGTGGGACAGCTTTAATGCTATTGCCTTTTCGTCTGACATCATTGGCTATTTTTTACTTTTAAAGTGTTCATTTTTAAAAGAAAGCAAATCCAATTTTAAAAATCTACACAAAGTTTTTCATTAAACTTCCTTTTACATCCTGTTTTCCCATTTTATTCTGTATGTCAAAATTGTTCTCTACCTTGCAAAGGCTTTGATGCTTTGTGCTGAGCTGACTGACAAAGCCTTATGATTAAATAACTGATTTTAAAACTATCCTGTTCCTCTTTCTACAAAGCCCCAACCTTTGATCTTCTCTCAGGAGGAATTTCCAATCAGCCCCTTTTTCAAAGATTGTAAATGTTTGTTATTCATTCCCTCTCCCTCTCCCTAGAAGGAGAGGTTGGAACCTTCAGTTCCCCATTGCCATTATTGTTCTATTGGAAGTCTTAGTGTAGGATCTGGTTTTCTGCAGTGAAGGTGAAATTAAATATAGCAAACCTCATGCTCTGCTGTGTTTGCACACTTTAAAACTAAGTGAGGTTCTGGGTAATTTCCTAGTTCACTTGATCTATGGAAATGATACCAAATTAATTTAGCACTTAAAAAATTATTGTTTTTGTTTGCCCCTCTTTACCCAGACATTGGTAGCATAATTCTAAATAGCTGACAAATTGCAAAATTATAATTTTACCTTGTGACACAAACTTGAAAAAATCTGGTGGTCTATAATAAAAAGAAGAATGAGCAAATTAGCTCATTTTAGATTCGGTTTTCTATTTAATTTTTCCTTAAGGGCAAGCCAAAATGTAAAATCAATACTGTTAGGGCTAGTGTGGTTGAATAAGGTAGAAACTTTGGAGCCCATCTTCTCATCCTTCTAACTTTTGGCATATTCTCTTGAGGTCCCTAAAAAATTCTCACAGCTCTGGTTGATGAGATTGACTTAGTCATTTTTCTCTCAAGAATATTTATTTTAACCGAAATATCTGATCTTTGAAAAAATAATTAGTATCCATGAATAACTGGGTGTTTGAATTTTTGTGAATGTTTGAAATTCGTTATCTAGTATTTTATTCAGGAACTAAGATTCACCCAGTTCTACTTCCTAAACTGAAGCTATAGGGTCTTGAGTTAATGGAAATTTTAAAAGGGAAGGATAGAAAGATATATGAGTTTTGAAATTGCTTATTTTTCTTCCTTGCTGAGACCTCTACTCAGTACTAGGTGTCTAGCTGTGGCTTACCCAATCTAGGAGACATATGTCAAATTACTCAATATATGCCTCTCAAGACTGCACACAACAGTCACCTGTGAAGCTACCACAGCTGAGACCTATTGAGGAGAAAGGAGTATGGTCTTCATGGTTGTCATTTTAGAAGGATCTGGAGTTGAATCTAATAATAGTCAGAATTTAGAGTTATTGAACATAATCATTGAAAATTGGTCATTTTATTCTGGTCATCTTTGTAATGGATTTAGGTTCTCAACAAATTATTAACCTGGATTATTTTTTGAGAGATTGGTTCTAAATCAGAATTGATAGTTTTATTGTTCTAAATACATATGGCATGGGACTTACCCGATCTTCTTTAAATTCAATAATATTTAAAAAAAATAGCTATAATTTTTTGAACAACTACTTTGGGTAGGTATAATAATCATCATCAACATCATCATCATCATCAATGCCAACACTGACAAAGCACTTGCTAAGATATGTACATTTAGTTCTCACAAGACACTATGATGTAAGCATATAATCTTCCCTTTTCACAGATAAGAAAACCGAGTCATAGAAAGGTCAAGATTACTCCTCTAAGGCTACACAGAAAATGTGTGTAGAGTTCTGGCCACACATGGATATTAAATGTATACCCTTATTTTACAAATGATGAGACTAAGGCTGTAAATAGTTAAGTAGACAATATTAGATGCTGGAAAGCAACCTAAAGTCAAGCCAAAATAATATTGATTCAGTGTGCATAAAATAACATTTTTCTCTTATCTCCTGTGAGGGCTTGAAGAACTGCACCCAAATAGAATTCTTCCTAAACAAATGCTATTTTGAAAAGAAACAAGCTAGTAAACACTGTGAGTTTAAAAGATTATATATACAAAAGTAATTGAAATGCGTGGATATGGGTTTGGGGATTATGGAGAAGACTAGCATGGATATCAGTTCATATCCCCTGCTTTAAATTTTACATCCAGCTTTATTTTAAATGTATAAGTATGTTAAGCCACATAATTCCCTGGATTATTTACATTCTAGTCAGAGTGACTGTTGAAGGATAGTGTAATTACAAAGTACAGTTTCCAAACTGAATGAAATTGCTTGTTGTGTAATAGGTCTGACCTCTGAAAATGTCAAAAACAAATAGTAGTAGGTCATGGTTAGAGGTAAAAGATAGGCACCCCTCCTAGTTAGCATATGAAATGAAGGGTGGTCTCTGAATTGATTGAACCATTTTCTTCTGCTGTTTGTCAAACTCAGAGAAAACATTGAAATTTGAAGTACATTTTCCTTTCCGATTTTCATTTTTATTTCTCAGCATAGTATTAGAAATTGGCTACTGCTCCATCACGTTCATGACTATACAATGAGCAACTCATTGGGTGGTAGCATGAAACATAGCTAACTACTAAAGTTCAATGTGTGAGATTTTATTGGCTGTCTGAGCAGAGAGCAGTATCTCCCCAGTTCTGTATCAGCAACTCAAATGTACCAGTCTCTTCTTTTCTGGCCCATTCCAACATCTACCTCTCTTTTGTTTTCTTTTTCCTTTTTTGAGACAGGGTCTCATTCTGTCACCCAGACTGGAGTGCAGTGGCATGATCACGGCTCACTGCAGCCTTCACCTCCTGGGCATAAGTGATCCTCCCTCCTCAGCCTCCCTAATAGCTGGAACCACAGTCATGCACCACAACACCCAGCTAATTTTTAAATTTTTTTTTTGTAGAAACGAGGTCTCCCTATGTTGCCCAGGCTGCTCTTGAACTCCTTAGCTCAAGCGATCCTCCTGTTTTGGCCTCCCCAAATGCTGGGATGACAGGTGTGAGCCACTGTGCCTGGTCTTTAACTCACATTACTTAGTTCGACTTCATGAGATGATTCAGTAAATGATGGGCAGGTGGCAGAGGTACATAAGATAGTGTTAGGTATTATAGGCAAAATATGAGCACAGAGTATGCAATTACAAGCACAAGCTAGCAATAATTCCCATTTCCTTGCTAATATTTCCTCATATAAAATGAATTGTTGTATACAATCAGCACTTAGCTAGTCTTCTTCCATGTGATCATCACTTTCTAGAATATAAGTGTCTAAATTTATGCTGAAATGAGAAGAGCTTAGTTTCTTCCAAATTCATTTTCATTCTGATATCAATCTACAGTTACATTTCTCTTTTCTCCTCTATCATCTAATTCCAGTCACTTCTACTGGAGGGAAAGGAGGAAGATTCCACAACCTAAATTCTTAAATCATTTGTTCTGGTTATCTGTTGCTTCATAACAAACTATACATGTGATATTTATTATATCTCATGATTTCATGAGTCAGTAATTTTGGCGGGACTCAGTTAAGCTGTCCATTTTTGTTTGTTCTCAATTAATAGAGGAATTAATTTCTCTTTAGTTTATGGGATATATTCTTGTCTATAACAGACTAGAATACAAGATGAATACCCTGCATATGAAGGTTACTTTAGGAACCATAGTCTGAAATGGAGTACATATTAAGAGACAGGGAAGAGAATCCTTGACCTGTAAACCCCAAGGCCTAATTCTTAGTATACAGGAAGTTCTCAAATTCTTTTTTTTTAAAGTTGTGGTAAAATACATGTAACATATAATTTGTCATCTTAATCATTTTTAACTGTACAGTTTAGTAGTGTTAAGTACATTCACATTGTTGTACAACCAATCTTCAGAACTCTTTTCATCTTGCAAAACTAAATTCTATGCTCATTAAACAATAAATTTTCATTCTTCCCTCACCTTCAAGCTCTTGGTAACCACCATTCTGTTTTCTAGCTCTACAAGTTTGACTACTTTAGGTACCTTATATAGATGGAGTCATATAGTATGTGTCTTTCTTTGACTGGCTTATTTCTCTTAGCATAGTATCCTCAAGTATCATTCATGTTGTAGCATGTGTAAAAATTTTCCTCCTTTTTAAAGGCTGAATAATATTCCATTGTATGTGCATACCACATTTTGTTCATTCATCTATCTGTGGACACTTATGTTGCTTTCATCTTTTGGCTATTGTGAATAATGGATGTGCAAATATTTCTTTGAAACTTTGCTTTCAATTCTTTTGGATATATGCCCAGAAGTAGAGCTGCTGGATCATATGGTAACTCTATTTTTATTCTTTTGAGGAGTTGCCATACTGCTTTCCATAACAGCTGTACAATTTCATATTTACAGTTCTATCAATAGTGTGCAAGTGTTCCAATTTCTCCACATTCTTGTCAAAACTCGTTCTTTTCTTTTCTTTTGAAATATTAGCCACTACGGGGAATGTGAGGTGGTATTGCATTGTGATTTTTTTATTTTGTGATTTTCCTAGTGATTGGTGGTGCCGAACATCCCTTCATGTACTTTTTGGTCGTTTGTATATATTCTTTGAAGAAATGTCTATTCAAGTGATTTGCCCATTTTCTAATTAGGCTGTTTTTATTTTTGTTGCTGAGTTTCAGGAGTTCTTTATGGATGTGGATATGAACCCCTTGTCAGGTATATGATTTCAAAGTATTTTCTCCCACTCTGTAGCTGCCTTTTCTCTGTTAGTTTTGTTCTTTGATGCACGTCAATGTTAAATTTTGGCATAGTCTGATTTATCTATTTTTACTTTTGTGGTCTATGCTTTTGGTGTCATATTTAAGAAATCATCGCCAAATCCAATGTCGTGACATTTTACCCATATATTTTCTTCTAAGAGTTTTATAGTTTTATACTTAGGTTTGTAATCCATTTTGAGGATTTTTTAATACATAGCTTAAGGTAAGGGTTCAACTTCATTCTTTTGCATATGGATATTCGCTTTTCCCAGTATCGTTTGTTGAAGAGAGTATCCATTGAATGGTCTTGGTACTCTTGTCAAAAATCATTTGACTATACATGTGAGGGTTTATTTCTGGGTTCCTGATTCTATTTTCATTGGTCTATATGTCTGTCTTTATACCAGTACCACATTGTTTTGACTACTGAAGCTTTGTAATAAGTTTTGAAATTAGGAATTATGACATTCAATTTTGTTATGCTTTTTCAAGATTGTTTGGCTATTTGAGGTCCCTTGAGGTTCCATATGAATTTTAGGATAATTTTTTTATTTCTACCAAAAGCCACTACTAGGATCTTGATAGGGATTGCATTAAATTTATAGATTGTTTTGGGTAGCATTGACATCTTAAATGTACTGTCTTCCAATTCATGAACACAGGATATCTTTCCATTTATTTGTGTCAAATTCTTGACATAGACTCTAAACAAGGAAAAAAACCTTTGCTATTGTTCATAAGAAAGAAATTCAATGATTTACATTTTCTGCCTTAGCATAAAGCAATATTTGCAGTATTAAAATTAAATAGATCTCCCAATCTTACTCCAGGGTTGAAACAAAAACATTGCACATCAAACTTTCTTTAAATAATATCTCCCATTGGCAACTTTTGAAATGTATAAACATCCTCTCCTGGCAAGTGAGCTTTATCTATATCCTTGTCATTTTCCATGTCTCCAGAAAGATCTGTAAATAAACATTCTGAAATTTATCTTGATATATTCATAAATAGAGACTATATATTCATATAAGACTCCAAACTCTTTGAGAAAAAGAGCAATATTCCTTTTTTTTAATGCTTTCCCTCCTCACACTCAAATATTTCTTGGTTACTGGAACCAAGGGAACAAACAAAATTAGTTGCCAACTACCTAATCATATCAACAGTTTAACTCTTAGCAAACATTATCTAATTGTTTTACTGATTCTTTAAAAATCTACATCCAGATACAACAGAGGGGTTTAACCTTGTCTCAAGCTCTGTTTCAGGGAAAAATTCTAAGTAAGCACTTCAGCATTACTAAGAAGAATTCAGCAATTCTAAGAAGCATTATTTCTTATTTTGGGGAACACTAACACCTTATTATCATTCACCATCTCTGGCTCATAGTCTGAAGGCGAAGAGGTTTTTGCCTCAGTAGAATTTGCTCATCTCTACTCAACAATGACCGCTGCAAATTGCCCATTGGCCTTGATGGAGTTATTTTTAAGTGCTCAAACTATTTTCTTTACTTTGAAATAATGTAAGAACAATTATAAGAATGAAAATCATTTAAATACTTTTAAAATATAATTTTTTCATGGCAGATGCATGAGCTCTTTTGTGCTATTATGGACACAATCGGTACTAGTATATTAAAAGGTGAATGAAGTAAACGAGAGGTTTCAGATGAAAAAGTAAGCTCTCTAACAAATGTGCTGTACTTTATCATAAATTAATAACAGGAAAAAACAATAAGACAAACTCAACTTCTTCCAGATTAGTTACATGCTAGAAATTCTTTCGAGACTAAATTTTTGCTGGTATTATATTTCTGTTTTCTCACTTTATCATGCAGTACAGACAGGAAATACGTAGACGTTTTGAGTCCCTTATGGAAAGATCAACCCTTTTTTCTCATACAAACTTGAGGTAGCAAAATGGCACTAATGGTTTTCATGATGAAGACATTTTTATGGTTTTACTGGATAATTAATGAAATACATAAATGGCACCAGGGAAATGCTAGTCTGTTTTCCATTGCCACGAGATGCCCCATCTTAGAAACCTGATTTTTCAGACACCTTCTATTCAATTAGAATAGGTTTGCCATCTTATATGTAACTATTCCCTAAATCATATTACAAGATTATCAAAGTTCAATGTCTATACAAAAGTGGCTCCAGCTAAGCTTTCATGCTAAGTAAATGTAAAATGTCATCATTTTCAATTTGATCCAGTAGATTATCATAAAACACAGACTCCAGAATAGTAGTGTGTTTGGCTGATTTCTCTAATTTGTCTAGTTTTCCTCTAGGGGCACTCATATATTTCTAAGGAACGACAGACCTTGAAATTCTAGGTCTTCCTGTAAATAATGAAAGGAAAGGAATGTGGGATGAAAAGCAACCAAGGGAAGGATATAGAAGTAGTTAATTAAATGAGGGGCTTGTCCTGGGTAGAATGGAATTAAAGAACAGAGGTGTGCTCACTACCTGTGGAAAACCAGCTATAGCCAATTTAAAGGTCTGTTTTTTACCATTGCAATGAATATTCCAAGTCCTTCCCTTAGTTCCCATAACTATGGTGTATATACATTTACTTGCAATAGCATGTCAGGGAGCTGTGGAAATGGGCCAAGTTCATGAAGGGTCTAACACAGAAAAGCAGATTTTTAAAATTTCAAGTTCTAGCCCCAGTGGCTTTATAGAGACGTGTGCAATACTGTGTTGAAAGAATTCTGAAGTAATGTTCCAGACTCAGTGCAAATGAGTCCTGTGACTAATTAACAACGTCTGCAAGGTAAAGGAGAATGAAGAGATCTTATGCATGACGTATTTGTTATCCTTGGTTACAGGTACCATGTTGGAGTTTCTCAAGATCAATAATACAGTAGCAAGGGAGAATATGCCCTAAAAGAGCAAAGTTCATTGAGGAGGTACATTTGATTCTGTCCTTTTCTGTGGAATTTTAATATATCTCTCCCCAGTATGTTTCAACATTTGCCAGGAATCTTAGGGATGTTGAAATAAAATTTACATACTTAATTTTCAATCCATGAGGTTAAAAATGCATTTATTTATTCCTAAAAAACAACTTGGTTTCATTTTCTCTCCTAGAAATAGTAAAAAAAAAAAAAAGAAAGGCTTAAAAAATTAAGCACACCCACCCTGCTTTATGCATATTCACAAGTCCATCCAGAACCAAGTGCACAGTCTGAATGATTTTACTTAGTTTTGTTTTTTTTTAAAGGATGAATCCTAATTTCCACATAATTAAATCTAATGACTTTTAATCACAATCCTCCTAAATATCAAAGAATTGCGTGCACCTTGAAGGTTCTTGAACTTTTTTGGAATTGCCCTTTTAAAAAAGATCATGGGGCGGCTGCTGGAAGGTTTTCTTCTCGATTTACAACTCAGGCGTAGATTTAAGGAGAGTGTAATTACCAGATACAATCCCTAAACAGAATTGAATTGCTTCCTGGGTGCCAACCTTGTTGCAGACTGACCTTCAAAGGGAACAAAACAGTACTGCAGCTCTGTGTCCTTGTTAGATTTTAGCAGGATAGAAAACTTTTTTTCCCAGGCATAAATGAGACAAGGAAAGCTGTTGTTACTTATCCTTTGAAAATTTTTATCTACTTGGTCAGAGGACAAGAAATCCCAGTTATCACTGTTGTTCCTTAAAAACAAAACAAAACTTATTAAAAGAGCAATTCTGAAAGATCTGCAATAAATCACTTGCTCTGAAAATTGAACCAACCCAACAGTCTCTAAATCAACCACCTACTTGTTCTTCCCTGAAGAAAACGAAAATCATTTATTGTCCATGAGGCCGCGGTGGGAGACGGACCATGGAAAACCCTAAGTTAGGAAATAGGATCTCATCTCCCAGGTTAGTTCATATTCTGGAAATAATCAAGTTGAATTTCTCTACTGTGCAAAAGATTTCTTCACTGACAGGTTTTCTTTTTCTCCTCACCAATCATTATGTATAGTAAGTGTTAGGTTGTTATACCCTTTCTTTTTCTCTGGAAATAAAGCATTTTGCTATATTCAACACTCGCATTAGTGTTTGGATAATTAGTTGATGGGGTGGGAAAAAATTCTACAAAAATAATTTGGCTGGTAGAATTTGCAGCCAGAGCTTTTTACTGCCTACACATATACACATACATACATATGTGCACGCGTGTACCTGCATGCACACAAACACACACATTCATATGCTGGAATGCATGTGTGCACGCATACTCTTTCTCTCCATTCCTTCATGTCATACAAAACAGCCGAATACAATCCAATAACTATTATTATCCAGACTTCTAATTACTTTCCTGAGGTGGAAAATGAGGGCAGGTAAGGCATATGTAGCAATCAGAATAGAGAATGCTAGTTCATCTCTCTGCATGTCTCTCTCACCCACGCACTCATCGCCACTATGCCTCCATACCATTCTACACATATTTAATAAAAGTATTTCACCGTGTTCTTTGGCAATAATTATTTTCACTCCCTTATACAAACACACACAAAAAATACATTCTTAAAACTTTTTCTTTTTAAATCTTGCAGTGCGTGTGACAAAGTGTGAGGCATCTGACAGGCAGCCAGCCACCTGTGAAGATAATTTTTAAACAGATGGTGCACAGTGAAGTAGTTCAAATGTAGACATCACAATATAAACCTGGAAAATATTCACAGATGTGGATTATGATAATCCCATTACCCAGACCCATTGGTCAGTTGATTCTGGTTAGAATGAAAGACTTTGTCTGGTGAGAGTTTAAAAAATATAAACTAGCAGCTTTGTATTTTGGGAATGAAAAATTGCTCTTAAGATGATGAAGGAGTCTTTCCTACATATTTCAAACACCTCATCCTTTCTGGCACTTGCATATTTTTCCCCTTGGCCACCAGATATCTCCTACTGACCTCTGTAACAGATTAATGAAGATTCTTCACACCCTGGCTTCTGCCTGCCTTTCCCATTCTCCCTTTTCCCCTCTTAGTCCTTAGCAGGTCATGCTCTACTAGTATTAATTCATTCTCCAGATGGTCTGTACTTGTTTTTATCTTCTCCTGGGCCTTCATAGATGCAGCTTGATTTCTAGGATACCTTTTCTGCCTTCCTTAAGTGTAAAATCCCTATTTACCCACCTAAGTGCTCATTGTGTGTCACCCCTCTGTGAAGATTCTCTGAATACGATTGCCCTACTCCACCAAGGCAGAGTAAAGAACTTCTCCCTCCCCACAATTCCTGTTCCACAGAATCAACATTATTCTTACACCCACCTCCTTCCCTACACTGTGAGCTCGGAGAGGGAAGCATCTGCTTCTTATTATCTCTCATTCTCAGCACCTGGTCTGGTGTCTGGCATATATTCAATGTTCAGTAAACATTTGTTGGACAAAATTAGAGATGGCTACATATCTGTCCTGAGATTGTAAGTTTCTTGCAGGTCAGGACCATGTTTTGTTCAGTTCTCCTTAATATGAACCAGCAAAGTCACTTTCATGTAAGTACATAATTAATGTCACTGTGCTTATTTGTAAGGGAGTGGGGAAACATAGCACCAGGAGTCAAGAGAATAGAGTTCTAGCCCTTTCCCTGCCAACAATTCATTAGGCAAGTTAGGATAAGTAATATAGCTTTTCTGAACATCAGTGTCCTTTTATGAAAAATGGAGAATAATCACACATTTCCTATTTCCATTACAGGCCACTAATGAGGATCAAACACATTTTCTAGATTGGGAAGTGCTTTGTGAAGCAAGAGTCAAGATGGTATAGTGAGGACGAGCTCATGCTCTTGAGGCAAATGGGCTCTCTTACCTCTTGGTTGTGTGACGTTGGGTACAGTATGTTACTGAAACACCAGGGGTTGGTCTAGGTCTTGTTGCTCCCAGCACAAAATGCCAATCACTGAAACAATGGGTATTTCCAGGGCTGATGGCTTTATTTGGGTGCTGCAGACAAGGAGATGGGAGATCAGTCTCAAATCCATCTCCCTTACTGATGCAAATTAGGGGTTTATATAACAGAACTCTACGTACATGCAGGAAAATGGGAACTAGGGAGGGGTAAGGAAGATGAGTTGGTCAACAAGAAGCAGGTGGTTGGTTAGGCAATCATGATGGGTGAAGGGCCTGACTCCTCATTGTCCAGATGCGGTGATCTGGTAAGTTTCAGTTCTTTGATACTATCTGGGAGGCCTGATGTTTAGTTTCCAGAGAAAGGGATTCAGATAAGACAATGGTAAATTTCTCAAGTTTTAAGATCGCGAGGATGAATTTCTATGTTTATTCAAAATAAACCATAAACATCAGTTATATGGAGTAATTAGGCTGGTTTCAATTAGTTTACATCTCCGTGTCTCAGTTTCCCATCTGTAAAATAGAGATAATGATAGGGTCTACCTCGTGAAGTTGCTATGGAGTTTAAATAATTTGTGTGAAGCATTTAGTGCTGTAACAATAAATAGTAAGTCCTAACAGATGATAGTTTTTAAAAAAATGTCAGTTTAACAATTTGTATAAGTGCAGGATGTTATTATTACTCATTGATGAATTGTTCTTCAACTTTAAGACCAGTAAAAGGAGAGTCATTCAGATGGAAAAGAGAATACTGTACTCTCTTTTCCCTTTGCATGACCTATCCTCCAGACAGTTCTTGTGACTGTGTTGTCACAAGCAAGAGAGTCCACAGCAGATGATAATAGGTTCCCTTTCCACAGGGATGCAAATGGTATGGACAGCATACAGACTTCAGCCGTGTCAAGTGTTTTTATCTGAACCCTCAGACATTCCCCACTTAGAAGTGGGATTACTGTGATAAACAGGAAAAGTACACATATCTAGGCAATTCCTAGGGATGGACAGGTCTATTCCCTTTTCAACTTGCTGTTGCTTGCCATCACTGGTCCCAGACAACTGCCTCAGGCAGCTCTGACTTATAACTTTTCTAGGACTCTTTCTACCTTCCCCAAGCTTGGAAACAGCTTTTCTTTATTAACCCAAAGCAAAGTAAACATTTTTAAATCTCAAGACTTGAGCGTAAGATCAGTCAGTTGCAAGAAGAAAATGTGAAATTCAATGTGAAATTCACTAAACATCTATTTGCTGTGACTCTATGAGTCCTGTATAAACTACCTCTATTCTTAGCCCTGGATTAGGAGCCAAGCCTCACTTCTCCCCTACAGATAGGAGACCTTGTGATCATGTCTCCACTATTTTTTGGAGTTTAGACTCCTGTTTCCCTGGAATGCATTAGAACACCAACTTCCATATCATTTCAGAAAGCACATTCATCACTATCTATAGGGTAGGGCCTCTGTAATGTTTAGCAATACATTCTCCAAAATTGGATCACTCAGTCTTAAAGATTTCCTTGTACAAAACACTACACTAAAAGTGTATTTTGAAAAAAAGGCTCAGTGAGAGCACAATTCTACCAAAGATACCCCCGCTTTATGTCTCTAGGCAAAGTACACATCTGCATGCCTAAAACAGGTCACTCAAATCTGTCCCTTCTAAAATTAAGGGAGGGACTTAAACTAAGGCTGAATTCTAGGTTACCTCATAGTAGACACTGCCTATGCCCGTTATGCCCTCCTTGCCACCTTATAATCTTCCACTTTGAAATAAAGATTTAGACTCCATCTACAGGAACAGGAAAAGCTACTAGAGCATTCAGTGAGGAGTTTGTCCTTCCTTCATTTTATTAGGAGAACAAAATTTTACTATCAAGAACTAGGAACAGGGGTAAGAAACAACTAAACCTGTCACCTAATTATGAGCAGAAAGGCCAGCACAGTTAAATTATTATCTAATTTTTTGGTTCCTATTTGGAAATTATTTTAAATAGTCCTTAGAGATTTAAACAATTCCCAAGAAATGTTTTCAAGCACTCTTGCCATTTTAATATACCCATTGTGACCAAAAATGAATAAACACATACTTTTCCCTGATATTCTGGAGAATGTTCCAAACAAGACACATTGGGAAAGCAAATAATGGTGTCTGCCAATAAAAACTGTTGCTTCCCAAAGAGTCTTCACATATGAGGAGATAAATCTGATGCTAACATTTTTATCAGGGAAAGATGAAAAAATAGTGTAAGATGTTAATTGCCAGTGGAAGAAAATGAACTCTGGATTCAGATGCAGGTGAGGCTTGGGTTCAAATCCCAGCTCTGCTGCTTATTAGCTGCATGAACTTGAGGAAATTATTTAACCTCTTCTTACCTAAAATAACTTCTGTGTAAAATGGAGATAATGGGAGTAAATGCATCATGGAGTTGTGATGAGATTTCAGATCATCCATGTAAATAAAGATGGTGCACATGCTATCATGGTGTCCAGCGTGAAGCTCAATGCTCAATATGCCTTAGCTATTATTGACATAATTATTGCTGCTGCTATTAGGATAAGAAAAAAAAATCTAGCCCAAAAGAAAAGAAACTTATTCCTGTGACTAGTAAAATACTCCTTCTTTACAAGATCCTTGCAAGTCTAGTCACACTTAAATATTATGTGGGTGCAATGTCCTAGACTGGGGTAACAACAGTCTTTGCTTCAGAGGAACTTGCCTTCTTCGGAGAATGCTGAAAAAACAAAACAACACAAAACAAAAACAGCCATCTCTTCTAAATCTTTTGGATTTGATTCATACCACTTTGTGGGTCTCTTCTTTAAAATTTCACTTTGTGTTTTTTATGCCCTTTGAAGTTCATATAAACTCAATATATAGAAATTGGCTTTATGAGTATTAAATTTCTACAAAACACTTCTGTTTGGAATTCAAGTCTCATCTCATGCAGCACTGATCCATGCTTTTTATTACTATTAGAATAAATGGATGCTGTGCTTTATTATACTTGTTGAATAGTAGGTAAAAGACCATGAAATATCCAAATAATCCAGGAATGGCTGCCTTAAAGTCTCCTGGGAAGAAGAGGGATTGCTTGCTAAGAGTCTTTAAAGAACAACAGGTGCTAAGAAATTTGTTTTGACCCATTAAATTTACATTGGCTTCATAGCTTTCAGGCTTCTCCCATTGTCTGCCTTTGCTGCTATCTAAAAGCTGCAAGATGGAAATGATCAAGTTTTTTTTCCCATGTTAACTGGGTTAGATGACTAAAATAAGATCAAACTAGATACTAGGTGGTTCCATCTTGGCTCTTGCATTGTTCAGTGCAGCTTATAACCAGCATTCTTTCATTGATGAGAACAAACCCCAGAGAAATAGGAGTCAAGTTTACCACCCTAGCAAAGAAGTCTTGGAGATTCAAGAGAGACCCCTACTTCAGGCTAATTTAACTAGCTCTAAGTAAGTGAGGTGTCACAAAGGTATCCCCCCCCTTAGTAGTAGCATGCCCCTACAGCACAACAATGACATCTCAGTGAAGAAGGCTGCTGGAAGAATGCAATTGCAGATACAAAGAAGTAAATAATGGCCAGACTTCCTGGGGTGAGCTGTAAATCATAGCAGGGCTGTGCTAAGGAGGAGGTAGGGTGAAGAGGGTAGACATTAAGTCTAATATGGGTGTAAATGGTTGAGGTTTTTAAATGGACTGTATAACTGGGCCACATGCTCCCAATATGTTAGCCAATGGTATACTGCATGAACCTTTGCATTTTACTGCTATGTAACATTGCAAGATGCAGCTGTTTGGGCCCTGGTTGCAGACGGTTGGTGGATGGCCGAACGCTTTCCAGGCAGCAGTGCCAGATTTGGAAGAATCAAAAGGAAGGTTTCGTCAACTGTTGAGATCCTTTAAATTTACAATCACCAACTTTCACAGAAACAAAACTAAACAAAATTAAAATCAACTACAGAAACTAGATAAGTACATTTCTTTTCACTGACTGGGGCCTAATTTCCCTTAGGTATGCCCACAGGCCCATAACCAGAGTGAGCGGATGTTATCTCCTACAAAACAAAAATTTAAGTAATTTTTGTAATTTTAAGTAATTTAAGTAATTTTTGTTTTTAATAAATTTTTTTTTTTTTTTTTTTTTGGTGCTGAAATTTTAACTGAGGGGGTTCTTTGGTAAATTTCTTGCTTTGGAAAAATGCATTAATACCTTTTGTTCATCTCACAGAGAACTCTGCCTTTCATGAAACTTCATCCAAGGTAAAATAAAGTTCAGGAAATTGGAAAGATGAGAAACAACCAAGTAAGGGAGTTAATTTTAGAGAAGAAATATGTATAAAAGTTAGGGTGAAGAATAGACATAAAAATACATGTATTTTCAAATTTTCCATAATTTTTAAAAATTTTGTCTTGAGCTCAGAAATCATAGTTTGGTCACAAAATGATCAAGGCTACTTTATTCTTACCCTTTCCGTTTCAATAGACTTGCCCTTGCAGCCAGTTCCAGGGGTAGGAGCTGGCTGGCTTAAGCCACTGGGTGTGTCCCATCTCCTAGCCACAGTGACGAAGGAAGAGACTCAATTCAGGCTAAATGGTTTAAAAAAAAAAAAAAAAAAGTTTGCTGGAAATTCTGTGAAAGGAACTCTCTCTCCTCATCTATATGTCCTGCTGGATTTGTTTGTTCTACAGGTCTTAAACTGCCCTCTGAATGGGATCCAGTCACGAAAATAAAGCTGACCCACATAAGGACCCAGAGCTGAGAGCTGCACATAAGCTTTTATTTTTGATCTTTTCTTTTTCTTCTTTTATTTTTAACTTAACTACATACCCTATACAGTTTGTTTGACTGCTCCGAATCTCATGTTGAAATGTGATCCCTGATGTTGGGGGTGGGGCCTAATGGGAGGTGTTTGGGTCTTGGGGGCAGATCCATCTTGAGTAGATGAATGCCTTCCCTGGGAGGGGGCTGTGAATGAATTCTTACTCTATTAGATCCCAGGAGAGCTGGTTGTTAAAAGAGCCTGGCTCCTCCCCTCTCTTGCTTGCTTTCTTGCTGCGTGATTTTCTGCACATGCTGGCTCCCTTTCACAGTCCGTAATGAGTAGAAGTGGCCTGACAATCTCACCAGAAGCTGAGCAGATGCTAATGCCATGCTTCTTGTACAGCCTGAAGAATAATGAGACAAATCAACTATTTTTCTTTATAAATTACCCAGCCTCAGGTATTCTTTTATAGCAATGCAAACAAACTAAGACACTGGTCATGGGGATAGGCCATGGGATTAAACTTGCTCATTGTTATTTCAGTGCTATTACTGTCACTATCCCTAACTATTTGAATGCATTCACTATTCATTATTAGGGAAGCAGTGCAATTTTAAACCCTTAATTCCATTCTACCTACTTCTAAAAAGAACTGTTGGATTCTCTAATCAGTCCTCACAAATTATTAATTCAAGCATCAAGTTTACCCTTCCCAAATTATATATGAAGAAACTGGGCATTCAGTCTTTGCCCTGAAACACTGGAGAAATAAATAGCTAGGAGGAGAACCTAGTTTTTTCCTTAAGAACTGTATCTATACATTTCCAGACAAATCAAATTATTGGGAAAGATCAAGTCATAAAAACAAGCTATATTTGGGCCGGGTGTGGTGGCTCATGCCTGTAATCTCAGCACTTTGGGAGCTGAGGCGGGTGGATCACCTGAGGTCAGGAGTTTGAGACCAGCCTGACCAACATGGTAAAACGCTGTCTTTACTAAAAATACAAAAATTAGCCAGGTGTGGTGGTGCACGCCTGTAATTCCTGCTACTTAGGAGGCTGAGGCAGGAGAATTGCTTGAACCCAGGAGGCAGAGGTTGCAGTGAGCTGAGATTATGCTGTTGCACTTTATCCTGGGCAACACAAGCAAAACTCTGTCTCAAAACAAACAAACAAACAAACAAACAAAGCACAAGCTGTAGTTGGTTAGATAGACTTCACAATAAACGAAGTGTTTGGTTATTTTCTATTCTTGGGCTCTATATTATGGAAAACTGAATAACAAAGTTCTTCAGCTCTGTATAATTGCACCTTATACCTTTATAAAATCTAACTCCCTTAGTAATTCTAGTACATTCTATCATTGAAGAAATGGCCAAAGGCAGCTGTAGAAATTAAAGTTTGCTAACACTTAGTCTAACTGACATTAAAACATCTTTATTTAGTTCTTTCATAACTTTCATGACCTTATAGACATCTATAAATTGAAATAAATAACTTATCTCTTGTCCTCAACGTGATATTTACAAGCTTTGAAATATCAAGTCAAAACTTATATGCACATTTGCATTCCAATTATACTTCCGTTAGATTTTCTAGGGCTTGCTATTTGGAAAATAATTATAAATCTCCTTATGACTTTGCTAAACTACATTGAAATTGTAGTCATACAAAAAATATAAAAGGCTCGCTTACAGTGTTCTTAAGTATCTGATTTAACTTGGAGGCACCTCATAAACACACACTTTTTAACATGCTCTTTTTCTAAGGTTTTAAAAATTTTCAATTAACTTTATATCAAGTATGCCTGCTTGCATATTTATATCCTTTTTGTATCTGATATAAATAACTCAAGAAAATGTTTAACTAATATATTTTCAGGTTAGAAAGTTTTAGAAAACCTGAAAATCTTCATTAAATAATTAAAATCTGTCTTGTTACTACAACAATTTTTATTTTCAGCAGGAAACATACCAGTGCACAGTTATATTGATGAATAAGACAAGTACAAAGTCATTAAAATTTTTTAAATTTTAAGATAATTTCTATATTCTGGAGTGAAACAGAAATGTTTTCTGGGGAAGGTCTGTGTTTTTATTGTGTAGTATGTGACGTGGCCTCTATAAGCATCAAAGACTAATGAAAAAATAAAATACATTTTTTTCATGTATTTACTCATTTATGTAATAAAGGATATCAATTTAAAACATTTACTCATTTATGTAATAAAGGATATCAATAACTCCAGTGTTTGTGAAGGGGCAGGGAAGAAGTCACATTATTGGTGAGAGTGGAGTTATTATAATCTTTTTAAAAATTTTAAATGCACAGATCTTTTGACCCATACATTCAACTTTTAGGAATTTATTTTATAACTATAGGAATAGGTAAGGATGAGAATGTTTTCTATAACAAATACGTGAGAAGATCTGAATGTCCAGTTTAAGAATGGTGGAATAAATCATAGGCTGGCAATACTAGGAACTACTACATTGATATTAAAAAGAATGAATTTAATCTATACATATTGACCTTGAAAGTTATCATGATATTTTAAGTGAAAAAAGTGAGCTGAAAATTAATATGCATGGCACTCTCTTTCTATTGATCAAAAATGAAAACAATCCCATGTACCTGTACAGGCTTGTCTATGTTTGTTTATGAGCATTGAGAAAGATGTAGAAGGATGGTGTTGGCTGCCTCATGGACATGAGATTGAAGATGGGAGAAGGAGGTTAATAATAACTTTTTTATACACCTCTATGTTGTTTGGCCTGTTGCAATCTGTATTACTTTTGAAATGAAGAGTGAAAACAAATAAATGAATGGGCAGCAAAGACTATACAAATGATCTAAGTTAAAATTTTGTTTCATACAAATATCAGTCTTCTAAGAACTTACGCAACTTTGAGTCTCTATGGTTATTAGAAAGTAAAATAGGTTAGGACTGCACAGTGACCAAAAATGAAATTAATGCCTATGACTCCAGATGTTTCCAGATGTCTGGATGCTTACCTCGACATAGCTGAGATATTCAGCTAGTGGAGAAATACAACACAATGTCCACCATCCTGTGGCATCATGTAGTGTAAAAAGAGAAACCTGATTTCTCTAGTAGTCTGAGCTTTTAACTGAGCGGTATTGATATGACCAAAATAGTGAGCATAATTAACTGTATTATGATGAACAAAGCCATTATGGGTTGAATGGTGTATGCTTCCTCAGAAAAAGGTATATTGAAGATACTTGAAGCACCTATGAATGTGATATCATTTGGAAATATCAGCTGCAGGCTGGTACATCTACAGATTTGCAGATGTAATCAAGTTAAGATAAAGCCATTAGGCTGTGCCCTGACCTAATGTGACTGGTGGCCTGATAAGGAGAGAGAAATTTGGACATAGGCAGAGACATACAGGGAGAACTTTAAATGAAGATGGAGGCAGAGGAGCCAAGCAACACCAAGGATTGCAGATGAAACCAGAAGCTGAGAAAGGTATGGAACAGATTTTTCCCTAGAGCCCTCAAGAGACAACAGAACTAAGGAACAATAAATTTATTTTTTTCAGTCACTCAGTTTGGGGCAATTTGTTATGAAAGCCCTAGGAATTTAATTCAAAACCCAGAAATAATCCTGGAGAGAAGTAAAAAAGGGAAGAAAAAGTAAATAAGACAAACCAGAACCCCTTCATAGCCCAAACTGCATGACTAGTCAAATATTATTCTTAATTTATTTGGAGAATATGTGCAGGGGGGAGAAAGAGTGAGAGAGAGAGAGAGGAATAGAGACAGAGAGAAACGCAGAAATGAGACAAAGCTACTTAAAAATACATCAATACATCAGCATTTAATTATGTGTAATATAATACTGGGTAATATTTTGAGAATAATATACAAAATTTCTGTAAGATGTAGGTTTGCAAAAACTTTAGCAAGAACTAAATTGATTGACAGTTTTTCACAATTATGTGATGTTTGATTATCCCATCTTGCTTGCATCCAAATATCTGGTCACATTGTCTGACAATGAGAAAGTTTCTATTTAAGAAGGCAATAAAATGATGAGTCATAGAGCGGCAAGGGGAAAAGTCGTGAGCATGGTGGTTGTCAAATTGGTGATGTTTGGGCCCTCAGTATAGTTTTAGAGGGACATACGATTTTCCTGAAAGTAACCCTTGTTGCTTATGAACATTAGCTTTGTGTTTTAGTTACCAAAGTTTTAGTTACCAAAGAAATGCATATATTCTAAAATGTTATTGGAATCCGCATCTATAAATGTATTGCTGTTTTTTGTGTGTTAGTTTGAGTGCTTCAAAGCCAGGGTAATAACTGCTTTCTCTTGACAGTACTTCTGAAACTTAAATGCACTAACTATTAATTTAGTAATGAAATGATCATAATTGTATAAATATGGGGTTGGGAATAGCAGTGACTTTTATCAAGCTGTAATCAGGTTACTTGTTAAAGTGGTTCACAGGAGGATGTTACGGAAGGTGCAGGCTGGTGCCCCCTGTGCAAATAACCTCATACTTCATGAACCACTCTTGGTGCCTAAAGTAGAAAAGCCAGTCCATGAAAATAAGCAGAAGGACCATGTGTCAGTGACAGTAAATTCTACTGAGTGGAGGGGAAAAGTAGAATTTTGATGTAATCTGATAGGCCAACTTGGTAGTGGCAGCTCTGTCCTTGTTCAATTAGAGACTGAAGTAGACTGCCCACAAGAGATACATTTGTAGTCTCCAACTCCGTGAATACAGAATTGTTTGTTTGCACTACTTGATTTCTTCCAAGTCATCTTTCTCCCTAAAGTCACATGTCAAATAGGCATAGCTTCATATCACAAATAAACCAAAACAAGTTAAAGAATATTTTAGGAGCACTATTACCCAGGTGAATAGGAGTAGGCAATCGCAGAGTTTTTTCGTGATGCACTTGGTGAGCTTAAGGGGCCAAAAAAAAAAAAAAAAATTCTGGAAAAGAAACAGACAGTTCAACTCCTTTAATCTTTAGTCACTTCCAATTTCTTTTGTTTGCTACTGTTTTTAAATGATAGCTGATAGTCCCCATATCTTTTTCCTCATCTATCCTCTTATCACTTAAATCTGGCTATTGTTCCTACTGCTCTAGTCAAATTTATTTTGTGAGAGGCCAAAATATTGCCTGGTTGCTCAATCCCCTCTTCTAATTTTCATTTCCCTGACTTTTCTAATTCCATTTGGTATTATTCATTGCCAGTTTCTCAACTTTTCTGTACTTTTAGCTCCCACAAAACGGACAAATATCAGTCTTTTCTAGCCTTTCCTCATTATTGTTCTCTCTCCTCCTCCAAGTCCAAAGGCAGGGTCCCCCAAAATGGTCCTTAGCTCGGTGTCTGCTGGAGACACATGTAAAGTAGTGGAAAATAATTGGCCTGCAGTTAAAGGAGTTTAAATTCCGGCTTTGAAACTTACAATTGCAGAGAGAAAGAAAGAGAGAATTTAAATAGTGTTTCCACGGGTGTGTGAGCAATGATTCTGTTATTCCCTTAGTTGAATATGTGCACAGCCATCTTTCTCCAACTGAACATCTATCAGTGCTAAGTGTGGTCCCAGTGTTTAAATGGTCAAGAAGTATTTTTTGTTGTTTTAAATTAAAATGTGATCCCTAAACTTCTTCATCTGGGGTTCTAGTAAAGAAACAGCAAACAGCTCCAGGCTGGTAGAATGACTGCCTGGGTTGAATTAACTGAAGGCCAGTACTGTACTGTCTTAATAGAGAGTTTAGGGCCCCCAAGAGTGTTATTAACTCTACAAAATATTCATTGACTTTAACATTTAACCCCCTGCATAAGACGAAATGCATTGACCTTGAGTGATTTACTCAATGTCCCTGAAGCTTGGCATGCGAATGTCCTTCACACAGTTATAGTCAGTTATAATGCTCCCTTAAAAAATACTGCAAAACATTCCAATGATCTGGAGAAATAATTTTTTTGGTAACCATGTAAATGGTTTTGAATTTTAATATTTTGGTGATATTTTAAATTTATAAAAAATTTCAAAATAATACAATGAATTCTCATTTTCCCTTTATATTCTTTAATTAACCTTTTACTATATTTGCTTTATCTCTCATTTTCTACACTTGTAGATTTATGTGTACATATATGTACATAAATACATATATATGAAATACATTGTACACATTTCTTCCCATTTCAACATTCAGTGATTTTTTCATGAATAGTTTGAAATCAGCCATGGTGGGAGAATTTATATAACAGAAATCAGCAAATTAGTACAGTTTGGCTCTGCATCCCCACCCAAATCTTATCCTGTAGCTCTCATAATTCCCACGTGTTGTGAGAGGGACCCAGTGAGAGATAACTGACTTATGGGGGTGGGTCTTTCCCATGCTGTTCTCAGGATAGTGAATAAGTCTCATGAGATCTGATGGTTTTAAAAAACACAAGTTTCCCTGGACAAGCTCTCTTCTCTTGTCTGCCGCCATGTTAGACGTGCCTCTCTCTGCCTTTTGCCATGATTGTGAGGCCTCCCCAGCCATGTGGAACTGTAAGTCCATTAAATCTCTTTTTCTTCCCAGTCTTGGGTATGTCTTTATCAGCAGTGTGACAATGGACTAACATATAGATACTACAAACCAAGGCTTTTGTTTATTAATTTGTTTTCTGGAGAGCTAGTTTATCAGCATGCCACTGCTTTTAACACTAAATATTTTGTGCCCCAAGGGTGAATACATTCTCTTACATAACTATAGTAAAAAGACCAACATAAAAAAAATTAACACTGAGATAATGCCATTAAGTAATGCAAGTTGATATGAAACTTCATCCATGGTTCCAATGAAGTTCTTTATAGTTATTCTCCTTCATTGTGTAGAATGTCCTTTGACTTCAGTTTGCCTGATGTTTTCCTGTTATGCTTTGTTTGGCGGGAATATAATTTAAGGGAGAACATGTCTCAGTGCATGAAATTAGGAAACAAGAAGTTAACTTTGATCACTTGGTTAAGGGAATCTCCACCAGGTTTCTTCACTGTAAAGTTAACTGTATTTCCATTTGTATCATTTATTTATGGGATGGGACTATCATTTAAAATTTGATGCAACATAAAACATTGTAGTGCATGAACTAAGAGATTAATGAATAAGAAATTATGAAAGTTTATAAAACTAAAAGTTTTATTTGTTCTGAAACAGTTTCAGTGCTATAGGTTGTTGTGAAAACAGAAAGTTAAAAAGTGAAAACACAAGCTATGAGCAGCATGTTCTGGAAAGAGTTTTTATGTTGTAATCAAAGGCCTCTACTTGTGAGGTGCTTATGTGTGCAAAAGAGAGAAGAGAGAGAACCATGGTGGCATGATGGGGAGGGAGGTGGTGGAGATATGCCTACTTCTTACTGTACCCCAGTCCACTCTTAAGATGATGCTGCTGCCAATGCCCCAAGAGGGTCTCTGAACCTCAGTTAGCTCATCTGTAAAACTTAGATACCAGTTATGTCCTCCTGGAGAGAGTGCGGGAGGTGAAATTAAACAGTGATGGTAGCTAATGTTTACTAAATGCCAAGTATGTGCCAAATACTCTGCATGTGGTATGTCATTATCCTCCTATAAGGAAGTTACTATTATTACTGTCATTTTACAGGTGAAAAAAGTGAGGAAAAGGTTTGAGATGAGAAATGTTAAGTAATTTGCCAAACTTAGTAAATGATAGAGCCAGAACTTAAACCAAAGGAGTCTCACTCCAGAATACATGCCTTTTCTACTATTCTCTTGCTCGATTGTCCTCAATATATGAATTATCTTCTACTAATTTCATTTTACACACTTGCTAAGTACAGAATAGTAGACAGTCATGTATCAGAGTTCAAGAGACAGGGCCATATTAAGACTTCTTGAGGCCCATTTATTGGGACACCCGTTTTTTGGCGTCCTTGTTGGACACCGAAACTATTTTTTGGAGGGGTAGAGAGGGCAGTAGGATGTGATAAATGGGCCTGAAGAAGTCTTAATATGGCCCTGTCCCTTGAACTTGAACTCTTATACATGACTTTATTTATATCTTTATTGTCTAGAGCAGGGTTTCTCAATCTTACACTATTGACATTCTGGGCCAGATAATTCCTTGTTGTGGAGAGCAGTCTTGTGCATTATAAGATGTTCAGCAGCATCTCTGGCTTCTACCCACTAGATGCCAGTGGCATCCACCCTACAGTTATGACAACGAAAAATGTCTTCTGATATTGCCAAATGTTCCTAGAAGGAAAAATCAACCCCACTGAGACACTGCCCTGAGGCATTGATAGCTGTGCTTTTTGGAGTACTCAACACTTTTGGCAGCTAAGTGGTTGTACCCTTGGTGGCTGTGTGATCCTACCCAAGTCACAGCCACTGGACCTAATTTCCTTTGCAATTAAATGACCTATATTTTCTGAATCTTATATGCATTTGTAATGTGGACTGAAATGAAAGGGCCATTCTAAAGTTTTAGTTCTTCTTCTCTAGTTGTTTGAAAAGTCAACTCTCTTTGCTTATTGGAAATGTCCTGGGACTAGAGTTCAATCGCAAGGCTTAGCTGTAATCCCTGCTCTACCTCAGGGCCCTGCTTTGAGCCTCAGTTGTTGCAGCCTTAAGGGCACTGTCCTAAATCAGAAGTCACAAATACAATGATGACAGGGCTAGGCAGGTAAGAAATGTAAAATCAGCTTGTGTAACACATCAGGAAATACTGCAGTCGATAGAGAACCAAAGTACAGGCCCTGGCTAGAGCCTTTTGAATCACACCTTTAAAACACAAAGGTGTATCTAAGCCAAATTTGGCCTGGTGGACTGTGGAAATGTGGTGTATAGAAATGCTACTGATTTTTGTATGTCAATTTTGTATCCTGAAACTTTACTGAATTCTTTTATCAGTTCTAAAAATTTTTGGTGGAGTCTTTTGGTTTTTCTATATATGAGATTGTGTTGTCTGCAAAGAGGGATTTTTTGACTTCTTCTTTTCCAATTTGGATGCCATTTATTTATTCCTGTTGCCTCATTGCTCTGGTTAGGACTTCCAGTATTGTGTTCAATAGAAGTGGTGAAAGTAACCTCCTTGCTTTATGCCAGTTCTTAGAGGAAAGGCTTTCATCTTTTCCGTATCCAGTATAATGTTAGCTGTGGTTTGTCATATATGGCCTTTATTATGTTAAGGTATTTTCCTTCTATGACTAATTTGTTGAGAGTTTTTATTATGAAGCGATGTTGAATTTTATCAAAAGCTTTTTCTGTGTCTATTGAGATGATCATACAGTTTTGTCCTTTGTCCTGTTGATGTGATGTATCACATTTATTGATGTGCCCTTGGACTACATTTGTTCCCTGGACTAAAATGATCTCTAAGATCTATTTCAGCTACAGAATCCCTTCTTTCTGCTAGCTGAAATACTCTTAGTATTTTCCCCTATGGAGACTTTCTAAACTTATGGATACCCAATCTGAAAAGATCCAGAAAGCTTCTACATTTATTTATAAATTCAGCACTAATAATTCTAGTAAAGAGAATGAAAGTTTAAAAATTTGTTCATCTCTTTGAGTAACTGAATAGCTTTTGTTACACCCTCATGTGTGGTGAGAATGTTTTGTTCCATCACTTAAAAGATGTCAATGAAAATAACTCACATATTCATTCATTCATTCATTCATTCATTCATTCATTCATTCTTTCATTTCATCAACAGATGTTTATTTAGCATCTATTCTTTGCCACTTTAACTGTGTTGGTTTAATGTTTTTTACAGGGTTGCTAGTCACTTGGAAGGAAAATAACTTGTTCATTGTACAACTACACAACTTGTTTCAATTTTGTGCATGCAGTTTCAATTTTGTGCAAGCTCTGCACTATCATCAATAATCAAATACAAATATTCATATTTGGTGAAAAAAGGAAAGAGAAGAGATCTGTAGCATTCTCCATATAGACATTCACTAGAGAATGATTCCCGACTGTGCCAATATGGAAACCCAAGAGTTAATTTCAGAAAGCACTTAAAATCTGATATGAGAAATTTCTCTCTATAAAAAAGAACAATATCCTGAGGCAGGCAATTATCTACTGAAATGAAAACAGAAAGTCAAGCCATAGGATAACAGCTGAAACCTTAAAGAACAGAAATATTTATCAGTAGTAATTTAAAATTAAAATACATAAAATTAATCTCAAGGTCCTCTAGGATTTTCTTTCCATTTATTTCTCTTTCTGTCAGAAATTCTGCCAGTCTGAGTTGTGGGCAATTTTATAAGTGATACAGAAAACAAGAGCTCTTCCTTTCTCCACAATTACCAGGGAAAATTGAGAGATACTCTTTAATGGAAGCCTAGATATATTTATTCTGATGTGCACGTACTTTCTGGAATGACCGTCCTTTCTGAATGCTAAAGCCTAAAGAGTAAAGGGATAAGGAAGCTGTGACTAATCGTATGTAATTGCCATAAATTGGAGCTGCACACCAGTGTAGCAGGAATAATTACTTCTGTGGAGTTTATCACCAGCAATTTTAAATCCAACGGGACAGCAATGAGGTCAGTTTTCTGTGTACAAACACAATGACTGGTAACCAAAGTTAATGACCATTTGATGGCTACTGGATAAGGCCTGGCAGAGGTTGGAAACACTATTTCAATTCAGAAATTCTTTGAACTACAGCTGTGGAAGGGTCCTTAGAGATCATGTAATTTAATCTCTTAATAGTAAAGAAAAGAAAGCTCAGGTTTTGAGTGTTTAAATTACTTGGACAAGACATGCAGCTTGGTCTCCTCTTTTTCCTAGTGTTCTTTGTGCTTCTTCAGGTTGCTTCTCAGAATGACCAATTGCCTCTTAAGGCAGATTCACAGTTGGAATTCAGAACCTAATTTGTTACTGACGTCAGTCTGGCATTCATAATGTTAAGGGTGGTGGTGAACCCAAATTCTTCCAATGTCAGTCATCTGACTGTAAATTCGTGAGGCTGAACCCCTAACCAAAGCATTCACTATGTGGACTAGATTTTAAACATTTCCTGTGATGGAGACGGAAGGCTGATATTTATAATAAGATGTGATTTTTCTGTCTCAAATACGTTCAAATCGTAGCCTTTGGAATTTCTGAAGATTCTTATTTTACATTTTTCTATTTGCTAAGTGCTGTGACATTTCCCAGGCTGATCATGGGACTCAGTGGGGGCTGGTGACAGTTATTTTGTCCATCTCATCTCTAAGAATCAAAGTTGCTCTCCTGGGTGGCTCTCAAAGCATCGTGGCCCTCTGAGACTATTGGTTTTGATAAGGTTTATCAAGAATATCCATAAAACAGCATCTAGGACTCAAAACATGCTTATAAAAATGGAGAGTTTGACATGTAATGTAAGATAAGTTTTAGTCTATTAATATTAAAATAAAAATGTAGAATCTCAAGACCATTTAAAAATCATTTGGTTATTCATATTGATTCACTGAGAAGTATGACATGTTGAATGTGTTGGATAAACATATACTGACAATTAAATGTGATGATCATTTATTTTAACTTTCCAAAATCTAAATTAAGAATTTTCATGTTTTTATTATATAATTAGATAGCGTAGAACTATTGTGAATGGGTTATCTAGGTTATTTTTAGACACTATAAAACTAATACATATTAGATAAATTTTGAAAATTCAGAAACAGAAACAAGTTAAAAAAAAAAAAAACCCTGGTGTCGCTACTTAGAGTAAATCAGTTACATTTTTTTTTAAACTTTAAAATTAATTCAGCACATTTCACTTAAGTTAGTATCACAAGATTCCTGTCTATCTAGGAAGGGAAATGTTAAATATGCTATGTTAAGTAACTATACTAGAGGTAAGTTTATTTATGAATAACTCATATTATCATATAGAGGATTTAGAAAGTTACATAAAAAGTTGAGAAGATAGCATGTGGCTGGGGCTGGTGGCTCACATCTGTAATCTCAGCGACTCAAAAGGCTGAGATGGGAGAATTGCTTGAGGCCAGCAGTTTGAGATTATAGTAAGCGATGACTGCATCACTGCACTTCGGCCCCTATGTGACAGAGTCAGATCCTATCTCTTAAAAAACCAATAAATATAAGTTTGAAATAATTTTTAAAAAGACAGCAAGTGGATAGAAAAAAATAAGGATGGATCATTAAGTAGAAGAGACAGCGAACATCTGTCACACACACACCTATGTGCTGGTTGGCCATGGGTGGCCACGTATTTGGGTCTTAAGAGTTCAAGCCAAGTTGAAAAGAGAAACCTGGGTGTTTGCATGATTCACAAAATCTATAATATACAAAGTCCATAAAATATACATGGGTTCTACGACAGTGTCCTGGACAGCATTCTTATGATACATGTGCTGACAAAATTTTCCTAAAAATGATTCCTTAATAGAGATAGATATTCTCTTCCCAAGAAATAATTCGTGCAAATCAGCTGTACTGGCAAGAGTGGTAGTTGAGGAGGCTGGGGAATATAATTCAGTCTGGGCACCTCTCCCTATGCCCGTCTGGCTGAATGCCTGGATAATGCTAGGTTATCCCCTGGTCAAACTAATCAAGAGTATAAGGCACCAACAAATTATGTGTCTGTTGAACAAAAAATGGGTAATTTCTAGTGAAATTATTCAATCAAAAATCAAGAAAAAGCAGGTTTATATTTTCAGCATTTGTTTATGTTTTCTGTAATTTTGAAGAATGGCTTATTTCAATTTGTGTATATCAGAAGAAAGCACCATCATCTTCTCAGTTTTTATGGACGCTAATCTGGCCCTGATTCTGGGGCATATCTTATACTATTTAGAGAAATGAAACATTCTTGCTCTTCAAGCAATTGTGCTAAATGTTTTTCCTCTTGGTAAAGTTTTGATTAATACTAAGTGACCCTGAGCTTGATATTGTATTTCCCGGCAAGTACCAGGAGTGTAGGTATCATCAGACTTCAGAGCTTGGTATAGAACAGGTGAAAAGAAGCCTTCTTTCCACCCCCCATGACCCATCTCTTTTCCCAGGAAGCCAGAGGAAGCCTCAAAAATGGCTTACCTTCTTTACAGACACTTTTTTTCTGAATCTGCCCTATAGTCCAGATGGGTACATTCTTTAGACCCTCAACTGTTACTGAATAGAGCAGATGCACTGTTATTTGGCGTCAAAAAATTGCATGGCATGTGCAACTGCCCTGCCATGTAATAGCAAAAATATAGCCATATAGCACCCATGGAACCCAATAGTAACACCTAGTAGTGATGTCCATTGCTTAGTACTAATTATATTAATGGGACAAAAGATAGGCAACACACTTAAAGAATATCTGAGAATAATAAATTACATTATTATCATAGCTGGAAATAATTAAGCTGGGAAGGTCTCCTGAAAGATGTATGTCTTTATATGTGATATAAATGATTCTACTATGAAGACACATGCACACATATGTTTATTGCAGCACTGTTCACAATAGCAAAGACTTGGAACCAACCCAAATGCCTATCAGTGTTAGACTGGATAAAGAAAATGTGGCACATACATACCATGGAATACTATGCAGCCATAAAAAAGGATGAGTTCATGTCCTTTGCAGGGACATGGATGAAGCTGGAAACCATCATTCTCAGCAAACTAACATAAGAACGGAAAACCAAACACCACATGTTCTCACTTCTAAGTGGGAGATGAACAATGAGAACACATGGACAGAGGGAGGGGAACATCAGACACCAGGGCCCTATAGGGGGTGGGAGGGCAGGGGGAGGGATAGCATTAGGAGAAATACCTAATGTAGATGATGGATTGATGGGCGCAGCAAACCACCATGGCACGTGTATACCTATGTAACAAACCTGCATATTCTGCACATGTATCTCAGAACTTAAAGTATAATAAAACAAAAAAATGTGATATTACATATAGCATGACTAAATGTAGATCAGATGTCTATGAATTCTTCTCCTCCCCTGAATTTTAAAATGTAGACATACAGGGGCCTGGCACGCCTGTAATCCCAGCACTTTGGGAGGCTGAAGTGGGCAGATCATGAGGTCAGGAGATCGAGACCGTCCTGGCTAAGACGGTGAAACCCCATCTCTACTGAAAATACAAAAAATTAACCGGGCGTGGTGGCGGGCGCCTGTAGTCCCAGCTACTCAGGAGGCTGAGACAGGAGAATGGCCTGAACCCGGGAGGCGGAGCTTGCAGTGAGCTAAGATCGCACCACTGCACTCCAGCCTGGGCGACAGAGTGAGACTCAGTCTCAAAAACAAACAACAAACAACAATAACAACAACAACAAAAAATGTAGACATACATAATGTTAATACCAAACTAAAGCAATATCTTTGTTGACATTTTATGGATGTCTGTTTATAACTGTGCCCTCATCATGCATAATAAGCATGTTACAAAACCTGTTTGAGAGAAAAATTAAAATATTAACTCATTTTTTAGAATTAATGGGATTTTCAATTTATTTCGCAAGCCACTTATTATTTTAAATTTAACTTCAGTACTCAGCTTAAGATGAAGTACCTTAAACAGTTATTTGGGAATAGTTTACTTCAGAGAAGCTACCCGGAACACATCCAAAGAGATTGAAAATGTTTCTTAGCAGAGAACTTTATATTCGTGACTCCAAAACAAAAAGCAGCATCATTTACCAGAGTATAGCCTGGCATAAAGCAGACAAGTACACTAAAACAGTTTTCATTAGCACTGAAATTAGTTGCATAAAGTTGATGTCACTTGTTGTCTTCGGTGACTTTAATTCCTGCTGCCTAAGTTAAATCAGTATGGCAGAAGACCACAAATCCTTCGTCATTTGTTGGAACAAAAAAAAAAAATTTAAAAACCACACACACAACTGAGTGGTTAATTTGTTGCTTTTTTGTCAAGTCAATTAACTTGAAAAGAATTCCATTGTTGGGAAATGACCTGTTTGCCAATTTGAAGGTCACCCTAGACAGCAGAGCAAGAGAGCCTTCCGTGGTGCAGCTCCGTGGGTCATTTTATATTTAGCACTGTAATTGGCTTTTCTTCTTTCCCTTTATAAATTGTATGAAATTTGGGACGACTCAGGCTGCTGACTCCTTTGCAAGCTGGCTTCATAGATCAGAAATTTCTACTTAGGTGTGAAAATATATCTGTGTTCAGCTCATTATATTTGCTTATAGGGTCAGCCTTATCCATGGGGCAAGTTGGAAGCCAGTGAGGTGTGATTAAGGAGCAAAAAGAAAGCTCCCTCATCCAGGGAGGCAGCAAGAACATGGTCTTTGTGTGACATTGTGCTGTTAAAAACAACAACAACAACAACACAAAAACAGAAAAACCCTTCGAATCTCATTTTCCTCATCTTTTAAATGGGGGTAAAAATTCCTAATTTTAGGGTCGTTTGACAATAAAATAAATCAAATGAGTGCCTTATATAAAGTGGTGATCAATAAAGACTAATGGTTATATCCAAATAATTATCATCCCTACTAGCCCATGGCCAGTCCTAGAAAGGATGGAAATGCCTCTGGGGAAGTGTTTCACATTGAGCCTTGAGCATCCGTCTTTGACTACTTTATGTGAATTCATTTATATATAGTCCTTTCAACTCAGCAGCAGAGAGTAGAACCCAAGAGTGACATCACTGTCCTGGGACATAGTTCAGAGCCTGGCCACTGTGATAACACTTCTTGATAACAAAGAACAGAATCATAGGAGAGAGGAGCACCAGGGGTTGACAGAAGCACCCTTCGAATCAAGAGGCATCAGGACTGTAACTGGGAGGGCAGAATCCACCTCCGTCAATATGTTGAAGCAGGGAAAATTCCAGAGAACAGCCAAGGCATCATGGGATTACAAGCAGCAGAGGGCAGTGTAGATGCAAAGGAGGAACCAGGTAAGTTAAGGCACTAGTTCCTGTGGCCTGGAGTTGGTTGGCCTGTTGAGGACCAGCTACTTGCTAGGCAATGACCTAAGAGGCAAGAGTTGCTCTTGGTCTTCAAAAGATCTCGTCTTTGTAGCACCGAACAACTTAAGCCTTGAGGCCTGAACTTGAGACCAGCTAACTGAAATCAGAATTTATTATGGAGAGAAAGTGCAAGGCACTGGTGTCTGCAAAGGGCAGGGGGCCCAGTCAGGTGCTAAGAGCAGTAGCAGGTGTTTTGTAAAGAGAATCCTCTCCCATTTCACAAATGGTGGAACACCGACTTTGTCCATGAACTTGTTGTTATTCAGTTTCCAGAAATTATATCCAGGTTAGAATGCCACTTCCATCATAGTCTGTAAACTAGAAATGGTTCAAGCAATTTAGGGGAAATCACACATAATTTTATTCTTTGTTTACTCAAATTGAGGGTCCTCCATGTCTCCATTCATAAAATTAAGAATTGATTGAAGTTGTTGATCTTTGATAACTTTTGGACTTTAGACAATGATTTGATTAGTAAAGAATGGGATTTGATGCAGGGACCTCAGCAATAAGTAATGGGAGGTGGTTATAGTCCATATTCTTCTGGGAATCTACCCTACGGAAGGCTGGTCCAAGTGGTGGGTCCAGATATCAATCCACACTTATTATTGATTAAAGAGGCAAACGACAATTAGAAGCCAAAGGGAACAGATTGGCAATCTCAGATTTCAAAATGTTAGGCATTCTTACAGCCTAAAATGTGTGATTATGTGTGTGTGTTCATATGGATAGGGTTTTTTTCTGCAAGCTCTTTGTGGTCAGGTTCTGTGTCATCTTTGACTATTTTAGCATTACATAGAGTGGTGGCACATAATCACCAATTAGCTAATGTTTGTAGTATTAATTATTTATACTCTACAAGTAGTAAAAGTGAACATGCAGACATAATGTTTTTATTATTTTAATCTCACAAAAATACTGCAAAGCAGGCACTATTACTATGATCTCATTACATTCAAAGAAACTGACGCAGAGAGAGGTCACGTAACTTGTTCAAGATTGCACAGACAGTTATACGCAGATGTGGGATTTCAGCCTAGGCTAAAGTGTCTGTGTTTTAATCACTGCCATGATATACAGATACAGAATTTGATGTTATAGCAATGATGAATTGGTCTGAAGGGGACTCCTGTAGTAGTCAAAGACAGGAAGTTTATGAGAATCCATACAAATGAAAATAAGTTTGTGGCTGTCTATCACTTTCTCTTGTAAAAACATGTAGATGTCAGACATGGTCCAATTTAAAACATAACCTATGGGTCAATCACAAAATCATTTTGGTAGCTCTGGGGTGGCACATCAAAAATAGGTAATAGATAGCCTCCAGAGCAGCTAAAATTGAGGTGCAATGATAGTCTTTGAGGCTGCTGATACACACTCACATGGCATGTATGAAGTGACTTTGAGGCCATTATATTCTGGTCACAAAGCTAACTGATCTATATGCTTGTGTCATTTAATCATCACCAAAAAATCAAGCAGTCCATGCCATTACATTTCTTTTTAAATGAGGAAATTAGGGCTCAGAGAAATTAAATAACTTCCCCAAGGTCACAGAGTTAGTAAGTAATATAGCTTGGATTCAATCCTAGTTCAATCTGACTTTAAAGTACAAGCTTTTAACACCATTATACACACACACACACACATGCAAAAATGTAGGTGGAATTTATTTGGTAAAAGGTTCCAGTTTTGGAAGAAATGGAACAGTAAGAGAGGAAAAGGAAGTAAGGCATAGAAGCTTGTCATTTTTGATGATAAGTGAGACCTAGTAGAAACCAGTGTTCCAAATGGCAGTGTTTGTTGGAGACCTTGCTGCTTATCACAGATACAAGTTTCTTCAGTTTTCTGAAGTCTGAATAGCAGCAAGAGTTTATTTCAGAGTAGTCAGTGATGAGCAGGCCACCTAGTACACAGGGAGGTTTGCAACAGGTAAGCAGGAAGCAGGGCTGTGCTAAGAAACTGACAGAAGGCATTGCTGAGGAGCCGAGGCCAGCAGAGTCACTTTGCCCACTGCCCTGAGCCTGTGGTTTTCTTGGGTAAAGTAAGCTGGCTGGAGAATTGGTTTCTCAAGCTCTAACAAGGACAGGAAATTTTACCAGCTCTAAAGGATAGACAAGGGAGCATTGAGAAGGATTAAAGAAAGATGAGTCTTTCTGTCTACTAGAATGTTCTCTTGTTATCAGGAAGAGGATGGAATTCTAAGAAGATTTTGTTGTCTGAGTGACATGACATTGAATATGGACAAAGAATGTTTGTATGTTTGTGGTCTGAGTATTTCTGAGGAGGCCACAGATTTGACCCTAGTCACCTTTATAGCCTTTGAGTACTCCTCAATTTTAGCCAAGTTGGGCATTCGTTATTTCCTAAGCACATTAAAAGTCTCCCACCTTTCAAGTGAGTTCAGCTCAATCCAGTTTAGTACTTACTGAGTATCGACTATGTGCTTGACACTGTTCTAGGGACTTGGGCTGCTCCAGCTTGTTTATGAGATTTACTGCTTACTAAAAAGACAGATAGGTAAACCATTTATTTCACTCTAAAGTGCTAAGCACTAAGAAGTTTGTACTGGGATCTATGAGAGGACACAGAAGGGTCACTTAACCCATCACTGTACTCCCTCATTTACGGTAAGAAGGCATGGAAGAATGCCTATCCTATCACTTCAAGGAGATCATTATGAAATGCATAGGGTTTTTCTAAAAGGGAGGTAGCATAGTAAAAATAATGTATGTGCTGGGCACAGTGCTGTATATTTATATGCACTGCATCATTTAACCATCCCCCGAAATCAAAAAGCAAAAAGTAAACACCACTATCTTTTTCAGATGGGAAAACTGAGATTCAGAGAAGTTAAATAACAAACCCAAGGTCACAGCATTAGTAAGTCAAAAAGCCTGGACTTAAATCTGGTTCTATCTGACTTTAAAGCTCAAGTCCGTAGACACTGTTAGATACAGATACACACATACACACACACACAGACACACACATATGTGAAATTTATTTGGCTTGAGGTTTCTGTCTGGCACGTTTTGATAAGTTTTGGAAGAAGTGTAATAGTAGAACAGGAAGAGGAAGCAGAGCATAGAGGAAGTAATTTTTGATGACGGGTGAGACCTGATAGACTTAGTTCACTTTAAGATTCTATATTAAACTCAGGTGTCATTTTTAAGGTGGTCAACGAGGATATGGCCTGAGGCAGGGGAGACTGTGTAATAACTTTTGGTACTGGTTTGCAGTTCTTACACCCAAGGAAACAAATCTTCTAGAACCAGTTCAGTCCTCTGGGCTCCAGGAGGCTGATGGAATATAAGTGGCCTCAGCCTTTTGGTTCTCAAAGGGATGACACAGTGGTATTTCAATAACTGGTTTTGTGTGTGTGTGTGTGTGTGTGTGTGTGTGTGTGTGTGTGAGAGAATATCTCCTCCTTCACAGAAAGGGAGAATGTGGTTTAATATTGAAGGGTAAAGTCTAAACTTGGATCTGGACACAATGTATTAAAGCTCCATTACTTCAAAACAACTCTCCAAAAATTGTCATTATCCTGTATGCAGGTAGAGGTTTGGTCCATTCAGAAACTGAAAGGTCTTTTTCAGGCAAGATTGTTCCGACTAACCTAATCTAGGAAAAGACTTTACCCAGGCAACTGAAGACCAAGCAATTTGAATTTATGTACATAGAAATGTATACAAACTGTGTATATACTAGACTTTTGAGGGAAAGCTAGAGAATGATTATGACATATCTATATGATCCTTTGCAATGGGCTCCGTTACTTCAGAGATATAGCCTTTCTGTTTAATTTCCAGTGGTTTTTTTTTTTTTGTGTGTGTGTTAGGTGCTTATCTTGGTGCTGAAAATATGACTCAATAATGCTGGGAATTAAATTCAGATAATAGTTTATGGTGCATTGATGTACATTATCTCATTAAATCAATTGTGAGAATTTGAAAGGACATGTATGTTTGTTTCTATTTTAAAAGTAGGAAAGGAGTGACTTTTCAGTGTTTTTTACATTGTTACCTGTGTTCTGGGTCTTGTCATCCTTCCCTTCAATTCGAAATTCATAAAAGTTTAATGATAATGCCTTTTCTCTCTACTGCGTTGGATTCCTGCACCATTTAAAATCAGGAGACTGATGTAAAACTAATTGATAAAAATCAAAATATGCAAATCTAACTCATTAATTAGGACTAAAAATTTAGAATCGCTAATTTCAATTCAGTTTCCTATTGCTTCTCACTTTCTTTGTCTCTGTTTTCCCCACAGTAATAAAGTAGGTTGCACCAAAATAATAGTTTTCCAAGTCCTACAGCTGTAAGTCATAAAACATTATGACCAAACCACAGTATTTATGTGGAGTGATAAAGTACCATCTGAGTGTCATGTTTCTCTTCATCTAAATATTTAATTGGCCAACCAATTTAAAAGAAACTTAAAACCGTGGGACCACATTATGGCAATAATCTCTTATGTGGAACTTTATGATAGCTGTGTCTACACAGAACCTATGTCTAACATGTTTGAATAGGCAATTTTATTCCCCAACAATGTACTGAAGCATAAACATTTATAATGGAAAAATACATATGCTTATGAGAAATGTGTGTTTACACTAGAAACAATGCAATTAGTAGATCCAGTACTCAAGCTTCTGACAAGTTTGTGGACTTCCTAAGTGCAGCTTAGGGTTTTAAGTTTTAAATTCCACGCCGCCTTCTAGCTATCACCATATTTTAAATTTTCACTTTATTGCCAAGCTTTTTGAAAGAGAAATAGAAACTAAGTATTTCTACTGCCTCATTTTCCATTACCTCCTCAGTGAATTACCATCTGGCTGTCATTCCATCCATCTTCTTGCCAAAGTTACATGTGAACTCTTAGGTGGCAATGCCAAAAGGATACTGTTGAGATCTTGTACTTCTGAAGTTGCTGCAGTTGTTGACACTACTTATATGTCCATTTGAAACTGTCTTTCTCCTTGGTATATATGGTGCTCTTCTCTCTTGATTTCTCATCTTCTTGTCTGGATGCTCTAGTGTGATCTCATTATTGAGCATACGCTTTAAAAGTTTATGACACAAGAGAGTCTATTCCTGACCTTTACTTTTCTCTCTTTATTCACATTCTTATCTATTTTAATGCTTTCAATGATTACCTCTGCACTGATGACTCCAAAATTTCTACATAGTTTTATGTCTTTATCCTAGACTTCTCTCTCGGATCACAGATTCATATAACTAGTTGATTACTGAAAAACTTCACATAAATATCCCATTCACTCATCCTTATGTCAATCTGCTCATTCATTTACCATAGCTTTTTGTATGTCTCACAAGCATACATTAACACTAAAACCAAACCCCTCATTTTGCCCCTGCAATAGCATCTGTTTATTCTTCCTTTTCTATCTGATGCTTAGAAATGTTCTCTGCTTAGTGATACAAGTTTAAAAAACCTGGTCATGTACTTGATTGAATGGTAAACTGTGCTGTCTAAAGGGAGATCCCTGGCCTTGGTAGTTTTGAAATCTTTCCAGGTGTTTCTAATGTATATCCAGGGTTGAAAGCTCTCTGTAGATTAGTGCGTCACCAATTTTGATGTGCACAAGAATTACCTGGGGATCTTGTTAAAGTGCAAATTCTCACGAGGCAGGTCTGGGTTGTGGCCTGAGGTTCTGCATTTCTGATAAGCTCCCAGATGATGACAGATGCTATTGGTTTGTGGAAAAACTTTGACTATTAAGACTTTAGGTGATTCCGTGATAATATCTCCAGTTTACCTGCCCTCTCTTAGGGTTTGTTTGGTGGAATATCTGGAGGATTTCAAAGACAGGATGTGGATTATTTCACCCATGCTTTTAGCAGTGCACCTTTTTGGTGTATTAGGTATTATCTAAGACTTTCTCTTTTCTCAACAGCATATTTTAATCTCTCATTATGAATTAAAAATGTACCAGGGACTTTGGCTATGGGATTTTAAGAGCTGCTTAAAGTACCATTATTCTGTACATAGAATATCATTTAGGTCTTGTCTTTCCATCTGCAGTCTAAACTCATACCTCTTGTCCTTTGGGCCATTCTCCCTTTGAAGCTGGACCATTTACACATCAATATATGTATCATCAGCTCACAGTGCTCTGTGCTTTTATACATGCTTTTCCTTTGCCTGGAATACTTTCCTTTACATACTACTTATCTTTCATATTGCAGCACAGATATCATTTTATTTCAAGTCAGATATTATTCATGTGCTCTCATAATACCCTTTATTATTTCTATCAAAGACACTTATACTATTGCTTTGTAGTTTGCAGTTTACTTGCTTGTCTCTTCATTAACTGTGAAGCTCCTGAAGAGAGTATCCTAGAACTTTAGTGCCTAACATGATGCCTGGCACGTTGAGAGATTCAATAACTTTCTGTGGAATAAACTGCAGCTATTAATAAACTGCAGCTATTGATTGAAATTTAAGATGATAAATTAATCTACATATTTATTAATCAAACTCTAGAGCTTGATCTCCCTAAATATTTATCCTGCTATACTCCAGTCAGATTAGGCAGCAACACTGGAGTAAATGAGCATTAAACATGAATAGAGCAATATAATTTCAATCATTTATGTTGGTCTATGCCTTGATGGTTCATAGATCATCAACTCAAGACTTGATGAACTTGCTTCCTGGTCTATTTCAATTGTTAAATATTTTGAGGTTCCCTGTGTTATATATAAAGTTTCAGTGCCACAAAATAAGTAGCACTCAAATATAAAATTTTCTTTTTAATTCTCAGCAAGGCAAGGCACTTCTATAGAAGGTTGCACCCTTACAGGTGGAACAATGGTGAGCGCACACTTGGACAAGAGAGGAGAAGGGGTTCTTATCCCTGACTTGAATGGCCCCTGCTGCTGCTGCTGACCCTATTGGCTGGGTTAGACCGCACAGGCTAAACTAATTCCGATTGGCTAATTTAAAGAGACTGACGGGGTGAGTGGTTTGGCAGGAAAAGTGGTTTGGCAGGAAAAGTGGTTATGAGAGAGCAGGTAATCTGAATGAGTCAGGGTGGAGTAGGTAATTGGAATGAGTCAGGGTGGATAAGGTAATCGGAATGAGTCAGGGTAGATAAGGTAATAGGAATGAGTCAGGGTGGATAAGGTAATTGGAATGAGTCAGGGTGGATAAGGTAATAGGAATGACTCAGGGTGGATAAGGTAATTGGAATGAGTAAGGGTGGATAAGGTAATCAGAATGAGTCAGGGTGGAGCAGGTGATTGAAATGAGTCGGGGTGGAGCAGGTAATCGAAAAAGGTTGCTTTATGAGAAAGTTAAGTTTAAAAGTAGAAGGTAAATAATTGAACATATTGACATATTGATTCTTTGTAAAGAAATTTAGAACTCATATCTAACACCTGGTAGACAAAGTCTATAGCAAAAATAAAGGAACTTTGGAGTTTTCCAAGAAAAGGCGACTTAAGCCACGAGCTTTTATTTAAAAGATTATTGTTTCTTTACCAACACAGCAGTACCAATGTCTGCCTGAGGAATAAGAAATGGATTCAATCATGATGATTAATGGAGCCTCAGCTCCTGTCTTTATCCCAGGGATGTTCTCAGTCACGACATCTGGCTCTGGACACTCAACCTGATGTCACTGATCTTGGCCTGAGAGGCTCATCACATTTCACACACTGCAGGCCACCATTAGCTTGAATGATTAAGAGCTGGTTAAGTCTTACCCTTCCAAGATTCTGTCACAAACTTGAACAGTTTAGAGAGAATTTAAGTAATTTGGATAACTGCATAAACTCTTTATTGAGATTAACTAGATTAAACTCTAAACAAAGATGTTTTTAAAAACAGAAGATTCACAGGCAAACAAGTTTTTTTTTTTTTCTTGGAAAACAAAATCTCATAGATAAACTTGTACCTAATGTTAGTTTATCTTATTCAAGAAATCTACAAGTGAAATAGATTTCTAACTTCTATTCCCTTTCTAACTTCTATTCCCTCACCATGAGCTATTGACAGTATAATGGCAGTCATTTAATATTATCAAAATTAATACCTTCAAACAAAAGAGACTGTTAGCTAAAAGCCTAATGCAAAGTAACAATCCATTGAGAGTGACACTTCATTTGTTTGGGTTAAATTTAATTGGTTGAATAAAAGTAAAATTCATCTGATCTTTTGTTCATTTAAAAAATTTAACCATTTAATTGGTGACTTAGACATGTCTTATCAGGTTGAGAAGTAACACAATTTTAAAAGTTTAAAATTTCACTTAAATACAACCAAACAGTTTTCTAAATATCCAAGAAAGTAAATGGTGCTACATCACTTCACATGCTCTAAAGTCTGTTGTATCCCAGACTAAAACTTCTGTCCTCTTTTGAGCCAGTTCTTGCCAAGAAAATGGCTGTGAACACCCTCTTCTCTGTTATGACTGTAAACTCCCATGAGGATAGGTCCTCAGACATTTTTGTTCAAAGCTCTGTTCAGTTCAAGAAGAAAGTTTGGCAGATATCAGATACTCAATAACCATTAGATAAGAGCTATGAGAGTGCTTCCTACTTCCCTACTCCAGGATGCTCTATAAGTGTGCGCTGTCAATGAACTATTTAAGAGCTCCAGTTTCCCACATAGAACCAGTTCACTGATTTGCTAATATGAAGCAGAAAGAGCTCCATTTTCTTTTCTATCCAGTCTGGTGAAAAGCTAAATTAGGAAGAGCTGTATTTTCAGCTCACCACAATAATGGTCCCTTTTTTGCTTCATATGCATGACTTTCCCAATCTCTTAGGGTAAAGTTCCAAGTTATACCATGGCTTCCAAGTTTTTCCAGAAGTTGTCTACATAACTCTCCAGCCACATCCTATTCCAGTTTTTCCTGTGTGCCCTGTGGTTCTGCCAAACAAGTCTTCTTTTATCCACTGAAGTTTTTGTTTCTCTAGATATTCCATTTGGTTCATCTAAAAATATTCTCCATTTCCTTTCTCACTCTGTTCATGTTTTTTAAATCCTGGAACATATTTCTTTTTTTTTTTTTTTTTTTTTTTTTGAGACGGAGTCTTGCTCTGTCACCCAGGCTGGAGTGCAGTGGCCGGATCTCAGCTCACTGCAAGCTCTGCCTCCCGGGTTCACGCCATTCTCCTGCCTCAGCCTCCTGAGTAGCCAGGACTACAGGCGCCGCCACCTCGCCCGGCTAATTTTTTGTATTTTTTAGTAGAGACGGGGTTTCACCAGGTTAGCCAGGATGGTCTCGATCTCCTGACCTCATGATCCGCCCGTCTCGGCCTCCCAAAGTGCTGGGATTACAGGCTTGAGCCACCGCGCCCGGCATGGAACATATTTCTAATAGCTGTTTTAACACCCTTGTCTTCCAATTTCATTATCTTTATTATTTTCTAGTCTGTTTCTATGGACTGCTTTTTCTTCTGGTTATATGTCATATTTTCCAACATCTTTGTACTTTTTGATTGGATGCTGTACCTTGTAAATTTTATGTTGTTGAGTGTCTGGATTTTGTTGCCTTCCTTTATGGAATTTTCAACTTTGTTTTGTTCTGTTAGGCAGTTAGTTTGTTTGTGGTCCCATTTGATTCTTTTCAGGTTTATTTGAAGCTTTATTAGGAGAGGTCTAGAGTAACTGTTATCTAAGGCTAGTTTAGCCCAACTACTAAGGTGGACCAGAAATACTGGTCTTATTTCTGTTCTTCAGGTGTATTCTTATATGTTCCCCGTCTCTGTCTTTGTCACATTTTGATCTCTCTGACTCTAAGTTAGCTTTCTGTTGTTACATACCTCTATTATACCTTAAACTTCCCCTTCTGAAATTAAATGTGTAATTACATATTTAATGACTGTCATTCTTACTAGACTGTAAACTCCATGACAGCAGGAGACATTATGAATGAGCAGCTGTCATTTCACACCAAACAAATGAGACATATTTCAGGACGATGCAGAGATAATTTTCCTTTTGAGGACTTGGTCAATGAAAAGATGAGTCACTCAGCTTCCACTTACAAGGATGGATATAGTAGAGATGCCATTTATTTCCTCCGCTAATAATTCCTTTTCCTCCCACACACTTCCAAAATGTCTGTTTTCATGATACTGTGGAATAAGCAGTGATTCATCTGTTTCCATCCTCCTGGCTATGACTGGCCAGACTGGGGATGGACAAGTGACATAAGGTAAATCGATTATATTCTTTATTTTAGAGATGCTAGTTAGGTTGGGTTTTTTTTTTTTTTTTTTCTTTCCTTGAAGCAGAACTATCCTTTCAGTGGTACTGAGCCATTGAGCATCAGGCTCAGTAGAAATCGGGGCTGTCTGGCAGAACACCATGCCCAGAGGATATACCCAGATAGATGAGTTGTTGATGCCAATAAGGCCCAGAATGGGTTGGTAGCTGGGTATAGTGGAGACAGGCAGGCCAAGTGTATGAGCAGAAAATATAAAAAGATACATGTACATTGTGATTGATATTAGGTAGTTCTTGCCATAAGGCATCATGTTCAGTGAAGAGTTCATGGGAGGACTTCAGTCCTTAGGGTTATTGGTTATATTAGTTTCCTAGGGCTGCCATAACAAATTACAACAAACTTGGTGGTTTAAAATAACAGAAATTTATTTTCTTAGAGTCATGGAGGCCAGATGTCTGAAGTCAAGGTGCCAACAGGGCTGGTTCCTTCTGGAGGTTCTATTCCTCTGCTCTATGACTCTCTCCTAGCTTCTGGTGGCTGCTGGCAATTCTTCGCATGCCTCGGCGTATAGATATATCCCTTCAATTTTTGTGTCCTTCTTCACATGACCTTTTTCTTCTGTATCTCTGAGTGTTTCAAATCTTTCTCTCCCTTTTGTTTTAAGGACACCAGTTATTAGATTAGGGCCCACTCTAAATTCAGGATGATCTCATCTCAGGATCCTTAATTACATCTACAAGGACACTAATTCCGAGTAAGGTCACATTCACAGGTATGAGTTGGTTAGTACATAAACATATCTGTTTTGGCATGTTATTTAACCTATTATTTTGGTAAAAGCAGAGCTAAGTCCTGGGCTAGAAAAACAAATGATCTGTTTAAGGCAGTAAGTCAAAGCTCAGGTATAGAAAAAGAAAACAGGAGTCTAATTTCAGGAACGCAAAATCGTGGTTAGGATAGGACCAGGATCAGTAGTACATGGAATGGAAGCTTAGTTACTAGTTGAGTAAGCTGTTTCTATTCCAATAGATTAAAAACAGACTGTTAAATAGCCTGGGATATTGGTAAATTCACCAGCTGCAACAGCAGGGATAGTATGTGGGCCACAATAACAATAATTACTAAGTGAAGTAATCTGGGAGCTATAGACTCTGTAAAACAAAACAAACATAATCTTAAAAACAAAAAACAAAAACCACAAATTAGTTTGCTCACAGTTTAGTTAGTGGCATGCATAGAAATTCTAACCAGCTCTTCAAGTTTCCCCCTTTGTGTATTCCACAAATAACTTTCTCCAAGTAACATGAATTCTTACTTTTTTGCTCCAACCCCAAATATAAGAAAATTAGTCTCATCCTAGATTATGAAAAAAAATGGAAATAATAGCTTGATTAAACCTTAATAATTGTTACCGATTCCCTTTTAAATTTCCTTAGTGTGTGAATGATTTAAAAAATACTTTACTACACAATAAAAGTATTTTATCAAAAATGTCATCAATTCCTTATTTTATCATGCAGAACTTTCCTGAACACTAAGGTTTTTATTCCATTTTTAGAAAATTTCTTAGGCAATGATGTCCCACTTTTGAAGATATTAAAATATGCTCTAACATGTTCAGAAACATATGTCTTGTTATTCCAAATCTGGCCTTTTTTCCATACTGTTTCCCAAAAATGGGAAAAGAAAAGTTGATGAAATTGAACAGCTTGATTTTTCTGTGAATGAGTAGAACAGTTTGGAACAGATATGAGCATTAGAGATTATCTGAAGTCAAGGGCTAATGGGTCAGAGGCCTAATTGGAGTTGCAAAAAGTCACTTTTTTTCAGAATATATGACATTTTTGTGCCCTTCTGGATCCAAATAGTGTGTACCTTGGCATACCATGTCTGTTCAAATGACAGCAACTCTCTGTCCTTTAGGAACAAATATATCTTCTCAGCTGTAACGGTTTTCACTGGTTTGATGTTTGATGAACCAAGGCCTTTGGAGTCAGTGCACAGAGAATGCAGTTACGGCTGGGGTTTTGGCCAGGTTCCCCACTGTCTCAGAAAATGACCAGCTATCTTTTGAGGTGGCTTAAAGAAACAGCTCTCTGATGACTCAGCCGGAGGTTAACAACTCTAATAAGTGCTACATCCGATTGGGTTCTTTGGTGTCATCAGTGGCCTTGAGTGCAGAGAAGATAGAGGCTTTGAAACCCTGACACAAAATCAAAGAGTCACCTTCTCACCCCCAGTCAGTTCATAAGAAAAGAACCAAAAAAATGGGCATTTCACAGAAGCCCTTACATAGAGCTTGCATCTTTTTTATTTTCTCTCTTACTAGATACTTTAGAAAGCTTTTGGAAAATACATTTAATCTATTTCAAAGGTCACAGCAACAAAGTTCTTTGCTCCATTGCTATATCCATGCTTGGTCAGGCTTTAAAACTTCAATCTTTGTGGGATTTTTTTGACATCAACTGGAACAGCAGTGAATGAAAATTACTGGTGTTCAAGGGTGCAGATGAAACAGAACAGGCTTTTTTTGTCTGTATGTATTAGGGTGTCTGGAAATAGAGTTCTCATATTTTATGAATCGAAAATCAGTTCTGTTGCCTGACAAATATAAATAACCTCATAGGGATAATGAGTCAAAATATTTGAAATCAAGAATATTTTGGATAATCTGAGATGTGGTTTCTGTACATACAAAGTGTTGACTTAATTCAAATTTAGTGAAAGCTAAATGAGAACTCGTATGTGTTTAAGTTCATAGCCTGGGCAGACTATTACTGTATGTTATTGCTTGCTTTCCTTCTCATCAGTCTCTGCAAGAAGTTAAGCATATATAATAAAAGACAGCTTTCACAGGTACCACATTTTCTTAGCCGACCATTAATAATGAGGAAACACAATGCTTGTTTGCTAATCAAATGTAATGAGCAGGTTAATGAAAAACACGTTCCAAGTTCACCTAAGTAATGATCTTACCTCTATCTCTTAAGTCACCAGGGATGGTTTGACAAGCACATGGCTTAGGCTATTCAGTGATATGAATTTAGTTAATTCGCTGTATTTCCTTCCTAGGGAAACTATGCAAACAATGCTTTTCATTTCAAATACATGTCAGGTTTTTCAAAATCCCAATGTTATTGTAAGGGTGAGAAACACAAATTGAGAGACAGGGAATTGGTGAATGTCCTTAACCCATCAGACTGAAGAGACAGCTAAAAGCAGTGAGGTTATGTGGTTGGCCTATGCTTTTTATTGGGTTAGAAAAAATTGGATCTGCTTTGCTTTTGGTCAAATAAAAACAACACCAATACTAATAATGTAGGCTAAGTGTTTTTTTGTGAATTATCGTAATCAATTCTTGCAGTAATCCTATGAGCTAGATTCATAAGTAACATTATGAATAAATAAATCTGGAGATAACACTATAGATTTAAGGCAATGAAGCTGAGGATGAGAGATGTTAAGTAACTCCTGCATGGCCATACAACTAATAAGTGGTAGAAACAGGATTTGAAATTCAACAGCTTGTAGAAGTTCTCTGAGCTCCTTCCATCCTTAGGCAACCATTTCTTAATAATCCATGTTACAGGTGCAAATAGTAACAGCCTTTCTATACAAGATTTTTGTCATAGTGTTGATTCACTAGATAGCAAACATTGTGTTGTATTTTCCATTATACAAAGTGCTTTGCACATAGAAGGAACTTAATGCATATTAGCAGAATGAATTTACTTTTTAAATCTAGTTTTAACACGTATTCCAATTGTGTGCTTAGAAAAATATGGCAAACAAAAGCGAAGTTCGTGCATGAACTAGATGGAGTTAGATCCACTAACTTTGTTTCTAGACCCAGGGAGGAGAGTGTAGAAAACCTGCTGCCAATTGTTAGTCTCAGCAAATGGGAAGGTCAGGACATTTCTAAATGTGGATCAGCAGAGTACATGAAGAGTACCATATGGCCAAGAGAAAGGCCAAATACCTTCAAGTATTAGTAACCTTCCACACCTGCAAGTGTGGATAAGAGGACACAATAAACATTATTCTTGGCTGTAAGAAATATCTCAGGACAAAGAATCCTCTAAGAAAGTTTTGAACCCAAGCAATCTAATTGTGCTGGTAAAATGTGCCTTCAGGCAGAATTAGAGGTAAAGCCAGTTAATTAGTTTATTTATTGTCGTCTTCTCAGAGGCAAGTACATTTTTACTTTCACAATAAACTCACTATCAAAACTCACATGAGAACTTGGGATTCATCAGTAGCTCTGATGTTTGTTAAAAAATCTGGATCAAATTCTATTCACTAATCTCTCTCTTTCTGGCTCTAAACTCATGTCACACGGTGGCCTGCTATGGACATGATGTGCCCTGTGGTAGATGAAGCACTAATCAAAGAACTTGAGTTACATGTTCTCATTGGCCTAGTGAAACGGCAGCCGCCTTCTCTTAGATACAAAATTGACCTTTAAGTCATTTTTTCCATCAGTGCTTTGGTAAATTTCCTGTTCCAAGGGAATTTTAAAAAGTTGGTGTTGGCAGCTCTGAGGAGTTAAGCAGAGAACATCACAAACTCAGGTTGAGAGAATTGGATGACTTCCTCTTGGCATTTCAGTGTCAGATTTGCTTTTTATCTGCCAAGGAGGTCCAGCAGGCTTGCCAGTGGATTCTTTCTTAGAGGGGTCTAACATGAGGTTTACTGCCCAGTACAATTACAGCATGACTATAAAGAAGTCTCTATCTCCCAGTGAACAATAAATAGAAATATAGCAACCATATATTTTGACTAGGAAATAGTGATGGCTGGCAAGGTATTTGAGGGGGTAATGGGGCAATTTTTGTTAAATATCAAGACTGTCTTGTAAAATCCACAATGTATTGTCATTATATTTTTTAATGTTCAGAGACAAATATTGATCTACCTTGCCTGTAGCATCAAAAACAATAATAATAATAATTTCTAACACTATTGAAAATTTACTGCATACCAAATATAAATCCATTTGTTCCTTACAATAATACTGGGAAATAGATCCTATTATTATCACCCACATTTGGCAGATGGGGAAACTGAAATACTGAGGGGTTAAGAATATTTACCAAGTTCACACAACTAGTCAGTGACCAAGTTAGAATTTTAACCTAAGAAGTTTAGATGGAGAAAATATGCTCTTAACCATTATAAATTGCCTGTATTAACTGGAGAACCAGAACATGAAAACAAAACTGTGAATAATAATCATTATAATAAACATTTATTTAGCACTATAGTGTGCAAGATACTGTTTTTTGTTGTTGTTGTTTTTTTTAAAAAACTATTCTTAAATAGACATTTTGTTTAGGAATAGTTTTAGATTTATAGGGAAGTTGCAAAGAATTACAGGCAATTTACTAATCTGCTCACGCTATACACATTTTTGTACTTAATCCCCTCAATAATCCTATAAGGTAAGTAATATTATTACCCCCATTTTACAGATAGAGAAACTGAGGCACATGAAATATAAGTCACTGGCCTCATGTCAATCAGCATGTAAGTAATATGACTGGGATTCAAACCTAGGTGAGGCTAGTCATTCAAACCCAAGTCTCTTAATTTATATTTGCTGATGCTGAGGCAATATTTTGAAAAATGGACATCAATTACTGGATTCTTAAATTCAATAAAAAATAATTTTCTTTTTATTGGCCACATCTAATCCAAAGCAATATCAAAATTTTTTCTTTCATAGATTAGGAATCCTCTAACATCAAGTACAATGGCTAAACACAAAAAACTACATAAATAAAATCAAATCAGTTGTTGAAGAAAGACCAACTGGGTCACTGTCTTTCTCATCACTCCCTTTTCCAGTAACCCCCCAAACTTCAAAAAGGAGGAAAAAATATAATACATAGTGACCAATGATTTACAACCCATAGATATGTTTTCAGGAAGATAAACTTACAAATTCATACTTACTGGAATTTCTTTAATTTTTTTCATATCTTGATTGTTTCTACATAGTCTTTGTTACTTTCCCAGTTGATTAGAGCTAAATATAAAATATATTGGCATTTTTTTGTGATTTACATTTCTGTTGAGGACAACCTATATAAAACAGAGATCATGTCCCTGATATATACGAGCCTAGCAAATTATAGCTGTGTGTGTATTCATTTCCAAAGATAATAAATATTGCTACTCCAATACTTCTATCTTTAAAAAATGAAATTTAGGAACTTTTACACTGGCAAACATAGTTGATGATCATCTAACAAAGCATACCAACCACTTCTCTCATTAATCACAGTATATGAACATTATAGACTTCTATCAGGGGCTAAATTAGGAGGTAACTATTGCTTGAAAAGCGGGAATAGTACTAAATTTGATAATTTTGGATATTAAGCTTCTTGGTACATCCAGAAGTAGACACTTTGCAACATATGAACATACCCACAACTTTTTCAGCCTAAGTAACCAGACCAATAATATGATGCTATCTCCTATGTTTTCTTTCAAACTGTAACCTGAAGACAATAGACAAAGAAGTATGGAATGCCATACTTATGTGCAATTGTTAAAATTCACTGGGTGATGCTGTTAGAGGCTAGGTGTTAAGGAGATCAGTATGGACATTTAGGTAACACTAGCATGTGGATCATTACAGCAGAATTAAATAATGTTGGAGCTGGAAAAGACCCTTCTGTTTAATTCTACTGCCACTTATGATTGATGAAAAATTAAAGTCCAGAGAAATTCACCAACCTGCCTCAGAACTCTCAGGAAGAAAATGGCAAAATCAAGACTAGAACTCAGATCAATGGATTCAGTTTAAAGAAATCTGCCTCAATTGGAGGGATAGAAGACTCTGACTCTGAAGGTACCAGCTTTCCCTCAGGATTTATTTACTTATTTATTTGAGACGGAGTCTCGCTCTGTCACCCAGGCTGGAGTGCAGTGGCGCGATCTTGGCTCACTACAAGCTCCGCCTCCCAGGTTCACACCATTCTCCTGCCTCAGCCTCCCAAGTAGCTGGGACTACAGGCGCCCGCCACCACGCCCAGCTAATTTTTTTGTATTTTTTAGTAGAGACGGAGTTTCACCGTGTTAGCCAGGATGATCTCCATCTCCTGACCTCGTGATCTGCCCGCCTCGGCCTCCCAAAGTGCTGGGATTACAGACGTAAGCCACCTCGCCCGGCCTCCCTCAGGATTTAATACTGAGTCTAATAAATTCCTTTATCTTAGTTCATCAAAAGTACAGCCAAGATGCAAGCCCTATACACAGGCTTTCCCATATCACCTGGAATATGTTGAGACTATGAATTAAGCAAGGTGTAGAAGAAAAGTACTGAAATTAAATCATGAAAAAGACCTGGTACCTGTAGATTCTTCCATTAGCAGTATGACTTTGAGAAAGCTTTAAAATTTCTCTGGTCTTTCATATTCTTATATTTCAGAGATTGAGTTAAATTAAATTTTATATGCAGTAAGACTACTTTGATGACTAAAACACAATTTCTTTGCCTTTGGTTGAAATTATAGCAATATTCAGAAAGATAACCTTGGCAACCTTATACTACCAGAAAGTTCTGATTAGAATTCATATACAGAAAAAAATAAATTATAGAGAAAGAATGATTCTAACAACTCATCTTAATTTGTCTTCATACTAATGGTATAATACACTATTTTGTAACTGAGAAAAGTGAATCCTTGAAAGGTAAGGAAGTTGTTTGAAGTCCTATTGCTACTAAGGCAAAGAGCAATAATTCAAAATGTTTTTGTAGGACTCCAAAGTCACATATGTTTGTGTGAGCAAAAAACAGGCCCAGCTGGCAAATAAAAATCACAAGGAAATCATGGTATACAATGACTCAAAATCATGACTATCAGAGTCATCCAATGTTATTTAGTGCTTGGTCAAGCCCAATAGCCTTTGAGAACATCTCTTTGTCATAGCAGGATGAGATGATTGTTTTCAAAATGATGGCCTTCAATCATCAATAAACAGTAAATTCCATTCTGTATATTCTATTTAAGAAAGATCATAAAGTTCCAAATCAAATGTTTTAAATATACAGCTTATCAGAAAAGCACAATTATATTGAATGATTCATTACCGGAATGTTCTGGGTCAGAATACTACTAAAGTATTCTTATTCAGAATAACTAAAAGTTATTTCCATGAAAATATTCCTGCTATTAGTTTGGAGAGGAATTTAATGAACAATGCTTCTTTTTTTTTTTTTTTTTTTTTCAGGTGACAAGGTTAAATTTGAGGCTTAATCAATGGTCCAGTCATCCAAAATGCTACATCCTACTTTTTCTTCCTGTACCTATTCATAGTTTATGAGCTGTGGTAGACCTTTAGAGTGGATGGCTCGGTGAGCAGTTTGTCAGAGAGAAGTGGGTGTTGTGTTGTTTTTTCTTTAAGTTTAGTAGAATAAAGGTCATTATTTAAAGCTAAGGATCAAGTTCTATTCAAATTGCCTAAATAATTTTTATTTTGTCATCCCTCCAAAGAATTTATTAAAGCATCTAAATGTGTTTAGTATAGATTTTCATTAGTACATTAAAAGAAAATGTGAAAACATATTTCTAGGATGCTGATAAATTAGAGCCCTGCAGTTAGTTCTCATTGAATCCCTACTAAAAATAATAGAAGGTAAATTATAGTGCTCCTAGAATTTCATCCTAGTGGAAAACAGCAGCCTATTTTGCTGCATGTCTACAAACCTGGTGGTATAATTTCACAAATGTATCCAGCTAATTAGGCAACCTTTGTGTTAAAATCTTTCAAAACTCTTTCATTACATTTGATGGTTTTTGAGGAAACAGCTGGAAATTTCTATCAATGAAAACAGATTTTGTTTTATTATTTGTAATTTCTTTTTTATCTCTGCATGCCAGTAGGATGTGCTGCAAATCATTTTAAAGACCTATACAAGCTGGACATATTGACATTAAAATAAAAGCAGAACCTTTTGCTTGCAGATATTAAAGTAAAGTATTAAATATTAAAGTTGATTTACTGGCAAGTTTAGCACAGAAGACAGCTGAAATAAGCTATGAGAATGAACATAAATTGGATCATATTGTTTGTGGTTTGAGCTGAATGAGGTAAAAAATTTTTACTTCATAACAATAAAACAAAAATAAATGTTGATATTAATTGTCCTAAATAGTAAAGGAATGATGCGACCACTTACAAAAATTAATGCAAATAAAATTCACAGCATCTCTGTGGGTCTATCCTTTATGCAGAATTGAAGAAAATATTAACCATCATTCAGGACAAAGGCTGCGAAGTATCTGTCCCATGTGGGTTTAGAAGTCAATCATTTAATCAATTCAGGAGATAGAAAGGTTCCTAGACAAAGTTTGAACTGCTGTAGAAATTCTCTTCTTTTAAACAGGAGGAAACAGCAGATTGTTTGGAGATTCACAATGAACCAAAGAAAAGAAACAGAAATAACTACTAAGAATCAAGTGCTTAATATATACCAGAAACTGCTCAATGTGTTTAATACATAATATAATGAGTTCTCCCAATCCATCTTGGCAAAATTATTATCACCCCTATTCAAAACACTATTGTTATAAGCCTTGCTTTTACCCTTATCATCCAATCTCATCTTGTTCCATTCTTCATTCACCTTCTACACTCCAGGTACATCAGCCTCCTTTTGTTCCCTGAAACACTAGAAAATCCTCTTCCTTAGGGGCGTTGTACCTGTAATTCCCTCTGCCTTTAACACCCCTAACCCCTCAATCACTACCAATAACCCCATGCTTCAGTGGCTTGGATCTTCCATTTTTAAGTTCTTGCAATGTTTAATTTTGGAAACAGAACAAAGAGCGTCTGTAATATAATGGCTTAACAATATGAAAGCTTCTATATTTTTTTAAGTGAGAGCCCAAAGGTAGGTTGGTGATCCATGTTTGTAGGCAGCTCAATGATTTTCACACACAGTTTCTATATCTAGGTCTGATTCCCAGTGTATGCTATGTCTCAACTGACTGGCAGGTGAAAAAGATCATGGGAATACATGTCCAATTGCATTAAGAACAATACCTAGAAAAAGCACCAGTCACTTCTGCTTATATCCCATTGATGAGAGTGTAGTCACTTGGCTATACCTAGCTGCCAAGGAAACTGAGAAATAGAATATTTAGCTTGAGAACCGTGACCCTAGTTAAGACCACATTAAAATAAAAAAGAAGGTGATCAATGACTAAAAGGCAACTAATAGGGGCTTGGCTTAGATGTCATATTTGCAGAAATGCCTTCTTTGACTACCCCATCTGAATAAATCTCTTATATTAGTTACATATATTTTTGTCACTGAATCTTGTTTATTTTCTTTATAGCAGTTATCATTTTTTGACTTTATATTTGTGAAGTTATACATTTTATAAAAGTTTCAAAAATTATTGTCTTCCTTTTTCTCCTTAAACTCCTTGAAAGTAGAACTATGTTTGTTTTTGTTTTCCATTATATCTTTCATGCCTATATGCATGGCACATTTGATATTATGAAAGTTATATTTGATATAATAAAGATTGTTGAATGAGTGAACAGAAATTCAAACAAATCTCTAGACAGCTAATACCTCAAGTGAGGTAAATTTATTGGTTGAAAATGCAAGCAATTTACGAGGAAAATAACAAAATTAACTATGAAAGTACCTTACAATACCCCTAGTGCAGTATTTTCTAAAGTGTTGCTCAACTATCCACAAGTGGGTTATAAAATCCCTTTATTGTATCATATTAGCATTTAGAAAGAAGAGAAATGGAATAGGATAACCAGCATGAAGAAAAGAAATAGAATAGAACAGAATAACAGACTAAAAGAGACTAGAATAAAAAAATCAGAGGACATTGTACATGGTTAGGGTTGGCATTATTTCAGAAAACTTTAGTCTGATATATATATATATATATTTGTATATATATTTGTGAATGTATATCTATCATCTATCTCAGAATGTGTGTGTGTGTGTGTGTGAGAATATGTATACATTCTGGGTCACAATGTAAAATGTAATTCTTACGGTAAATGATGTAAAAAAAGATGTTTGAAAGCCACTGCCTAGTGCACTTAGAAGAAATAGGTTCAAAGACAAGACAGATACGGGAGGAAAAAAGTTGATCCTTATAGAGCTTAATGTGACCTGTCTTATAGGCTGACAAAATGACATCAAATGATGACTCGTCTCTTCACCAATTCCATGATTTTCAGTTGCATCTTTTCCAGCAATACACTATCAAAGTGTGTTTCAAAGAAGAGAAGAGTGTGTGTTTCAAAGCATCATTTTATCTTATCAATCACAGTGGGCTATTATCTTCAAGTATGAAAACTTCAAAAATAACTTTGAATTATTGAGAGCATCTTTTTATTTTTGAAATTCAAATATACCTATGGAACTTACATACTTGCTCTAGTGATTGGTCCTTGATCAGTGGTCTTTTCTAATGTACCCGCCTGTGAGGATCCCATGTTGTATTTAGAACAAAGATTAGTTGTATTCTTTGAGCTCTTTGCATGAACGCAATTTTGCTCCATTTTGACTTCCAGAAATTGCTAGTAGATTTTTTTCCTTTTTCACTTCCTTTCTTGCTAGAGGAATCTGAAATAAAATTAGTATTAAGCTATTGACCTTATTAAAATTTTAGTCTTGTATTTTACTTTTCTTTTAAATTCAATAGTGATTTTCTTCTGGCTTCATCAGTTCTCATGAGATTTACCAACTCCCAAGCTCTTTATAAAAATATGTTCAATTGGACAATATCAGAGCCAGAGGTAAGAGTGATGATTCTCTAAGCAAATAGCTTAGTTACAACCTAATCTGCTGCGCCACACGTACAAACACATTTTAAACCAGTGTGAATCATGTCTGCCATATGCAGGAAATACAAAAAAAGTGAAAACGGCAAAACATTTTTTCCTTTAAAAACAGTTTCATTCGCTGTTCTACTGAACAAGGATTGACCCTTTGTAGTTACTGACCTACTGGAACCCTGAAATATCTACGTAGGCTCCTTTAAGTGGACGTTACTCTTCCTCACTTTTCTGTGGTTCAGTTATTTGGAAGTGCCTGTGCAGAGCAACTCTGGTTTAGGTTAGCACTAGTCTGCGCCTGAGGCTAGTGTCGCTTTGCAGGTTTCTTCACCCTCCCTGGCGTGGTGCCTGGACTTAAACAGCTGAGATTTCTCAGGTATAACTCTCTCTCTTTACATAATCTCCCCACATGTTCTCCCCATCATTGTAGCCTTGGGGTGGCTTCATTTCAAGACACATACCTCGAGAGAGAGAACTAGATGAAAGCTGTTTTACCTTTTCTGACTTAACCTTGGAAGTCATGCAGTGTCATTTCAGCCCCTTTCAATTTTATTTATTTTTTATTTTTTTTGAGACGGAGTCTTGTTCTGTCGCCCAGGCTGCAGTCCAGTGGTGCGATCTCGACTCACTGCAAGCTGCGCCTCCCGGGTTCACGCCATTCTCCTGCCTCAGCCTCCAGAGTAGCTGGGACTACAGGTGCCCGCCACCATGCCCAGCTAATTTTTTTGTATTTTTAGTAAAGACGGGGTTTCACTGTGTTAGCCAGGATGGTCTTGATCTCCTGACCTCGTGATCCCGCCTCGGCCTTCCAAAGTGCTGGGATTACACGCGTGAGCCACCGCGCCGGGCCTCAATATTTTAATAAGCAAGTCATTCATGCCAGTCTATATTTAGAAGGAAGGAGATTAGACTCCACCTTTTGTAGAAGGAATGTCAGGGAATTTATGGACAATACACATAATTTCACTTAATTTTCATAGCAATTATGAATGAGTGTTAGCCAACTTTTTAAAAGTTCTATTTGTGATTATCTAACCTTGGTGAGGAAGTAAAAGGTTAAGTAGGTTTTATCCCATGTATGAAAAGCCTTGCTTTATAGACACTTTTTCTTTTTTCATGATAAAATTAAAAAATTTTAAAATATGCCTGCAGAAGAGCACATAAGACATACATGTATTATATAACTTAAAGAAGAATTGTAAAATAAATATTTGTGTACAATTATTTTTGGCACCTGAGATCCCCTTTGGGTCTTTCTTCTTGGTAATCACCCACACTGTTCTCTCTAGTGTAACTGATATTAAGACTTTTGTTGTGATATTATTAACTTGCTTTTCAAAATAATTTTAATATTTAGTTATAGAATCCTTAATTTTTTTTTAACTTTGCCTGTTTATAAACTTTATGTGAAACAAGTCAACGTTTGTGTCTTTCTTCCATTGCTTATTTGTGCGATTTATCCAAGTTGGTCACATGTAGCTGTACTGTAGTTCATTTTACTTTATTTGCTATGTAGTATTCTGTCAAAAGAATATAACACAATTTTATTTACGAATTTTTATACATGTCTATCGTTGCACATGCACAAATGTTTCTATAGGGAATGTTTCTAGGAGTAGAAATGCTTAAAAATGCTTGTGCATATCTTTGCAAAATGTCAAACAGCTTTGCAAAGTGGTGGTATTAATTTGCATTTCTACCAGTGGTATATAAGACCTCCTGTTGCTCTAGATTCTTGGAAACATTTGGCATTGTCAGACTTTTAAATACTTCCAAAGTGTTGGGTGTGTACCATTTTCTCATGGTGTTTGCATTGTGCATTTCTTTGATTACTAATAAAGTTGATTACCTTGTTATATATTTAATAGTAATTTATACTTTGTGCAATGCTTATTAAAGTTTTTTTCTATATTTCTATTGGACTTAGGTTTTTCTTATTGATATGTTGGAAATCTTTATGTATTCTGAATACTAGCTCTTTTCAAGTTTTATGTGTTCAATGTCTCTTCTCTGCCCATATTTTGTGACTTATCATCAATTCTCTTTATGTTGTATTTGATAAACAAAGATATTCTTAATTTTAAATATAGTCAAATTTATTTCCCTGTTTCTTTATAATTACAGTGTTTTTGGTCTTGTTTAGGAAAGCTTTCTTACTTTGAGGCCTTAAAATATTCTTCTACAATATTATAATTAAAATAATTATAATTTTCACTTTTTCATTTATATGGGTAATGAATGTGGAATTTATTTTTTGTAGGTAGTGTGAAAATAATGTCTAAAGTTTTTTTTTTAATCATATGGATATTTTATTGTCTTTGCATCATTCATTGAAGATTATCCTTTTCTAAGTACTCTGCAATGACAATGGTTATAAATCAAGTGTTGGATCAAGATCTGTAGCTTGGATTTTTATTCTGCTTTTCTTTTTTTTATTTCTTCTTAAATTAATAATTTTTTATTCCTGTTTTTATTTTTTTTAGAGACAAGGTCTTGCTTTGTTGCCTAGGCTGAAGTGCAGTGACTCAATGAGCTTACTGCAGCCTTGACATCCTAGGCTCAAGGGGTTTCAAGTGATCTTCCTGCCTCAGCCTCCCAAGTAGCTAGGACTACATGCTCACACTACCACATCCAACTATTTTTTAAGAAATTATTTCTTGTAGAGATGAGAACATTTGTATGTTGCCCAGGCTGGTCTTGAACTCCTGGCCTCGGGCAATCCTCCCATCTTGGCCTCCTAAAGTATTGGAATTACAACATGAGCCACCACACCTGGCCTCATTTTTTTTATTGATACATAAATATTATATATATTTATCAGTATAACATGACATTTTGAAACATTTTGTAAACATTGTGGAATAATTAAATATAATTAATCAATATACGCATTACTACACATACTTATCTTTTTTTCATGGTGAGAATATTTTGTGTCTACACTCAGCAATTTTCAAAAATAAAATATATTATTATTAATAATAGACACCATGTTGTGCAACAGATCTCTTAAACTTATTGTATCTAACTGAAATTTTATATCCTTTGACCAACATCTTCCCTACTCCCTCACCTATGCTGCAGCTTCTGATAACTACCATTTTACTCTTTTCTTCCATATATTCAACTTTTTTTTCAGATTCCACATATAAGTAAGAAAATGTGATATTCTGCTTTATCTTCTGGGCTTATTTAAATTAATACAATGTCCTTCAGGTTCATTTTGTTGTCACAAATGATAGAATTTCCTAGTTGTTTTTTTATGGCTGAATATGTAAACTCTTAGGTTGATTCTATATCTTGGCTATTGTGAATAATGTTGCAATGAACATGGGGATACTGATATCTCTTTAACATACTTATTTTATTTTCTTTGTATATATTCCCAGAAATGTGATTTCTGGATAACACAGTGTTTATAGTTTTAATTTTTTGAGGAACTTCCATACTGTTCTCCATAATGGCTATACTAGTTTAGATTCCCAATAACAGCGTCTTCATCATTGTCTTAATACTATAACATTTTACTGTGATTAATATCTGGTAGATATAGCAAGTCAAACCATCTTGTTCCTTTTCAGGCATGTCGTAGCTATTTTTAATTCATTTTATTTCCACACAAATTATAGAATTTGCTTATCAAGTTTTATAATTTAACTTGCTAAGATTCTGTTTGTGACTGTATTAAATCTATAAATGAAAAATTGGGATATGTTGAATAGAGCATCTAAGAGACATCACTGGATTTCAACAGAGAAGTGACGGGAATTCTCTGAGGCACAGAAGGAAAGGAAAATGAAGCAACCAGCCCATCTCGGATTGGCTCAGAGCCAGGAGGATATCCTGATTGCAGGGAAAAGGTAAGCAAGAGATCCACAGCAGTCCACATTCCCACCATGGATGCCTGCAATCCTAGCCACAGGAGAGCCACTCAGCCCTTACAGGACCTGAGCCTAGTATAAAGAGCTATGTGGAATCCATGCAACTATATTGTTCTAGAGGAAATTCACACTGGGTCCTACTCACCCATAAGACCCAAGCTGCTGCAGCCCACAATGCCATATTGAGAGCCCAGCCCCCACCAGACTACATCCTCCACTGGAGATCAGTGGCCCCTGCATCTCCATTTCCCTGGAGCTGCACTAACATCCCCCCACATCTACCCCAAGGGCTGCAGCATTACAACACCAACTGGACCCAGTGGTGCAGCCATGTCTCCAGCACTCCAGCCCATACACCCCAGGGAACAGGCAATCCAGAACATGAGAGAGGCTACCCCAAGGACAAAGTAAGTGAAAGCATGTACTCCCCAAAGCTTGAGAGCCATCTTCCTGGCACTGCAAACATTCACAACAGCAGTGGGGGTTCCACACACCTGTGTGTACCTTCAGGGGGCCTGAGAACCGGCTAGCATGTGTATGCCATCAGAGAACCTAAAGACCAGCCTTCCCTGTCCACTGCTGCCAACATTCATGCACACCATCCAGGGGCCAGAGAATTGGTTCACCCCACCTGCCACAGCCCACTGCCTTCACTGCAGCTGGTGGCCATGGGAACTGTCCAGAGGCCTGAGGATTGGTCTACCCCATGTCCCATTACTGGTGCCATTGCATGCTGCCTGAAGCCCTCGGAACCAGTGTGCCCAGACTGTCACCACCAACACTGGTGCCTGTGCATGCCCTCTGGGAGCCTAAGGGCCAGCCTGCATAGGCTCCACTGCCACCACTGCTGGTGCCTGTGTATACCACCTGGAGGCCTGAGAACTGGAATACCTGACCTCCTGCTGACACCACTGGGGTCTGCATGTGCCACCGGGTACACAAGGATCAGTCTGCCTGATGCTCCCATATAGCAAAGCCTCACTGCAGCCTTCACTCACACCTAGAATCAAAACCAGAGCACCCTATTCAACCAACACTATAGATAAACCTAAAGAAAAAAACCCTTTCCCCAAAAATTCAATCCATGTAATTGGAAGAAATGGCTATTACATCAGATGGACAGATATCAACATAAGGACAAAAGAAACATGAGAAAGAAAGTAAACATGACACTTCCAAAAGAACACAATAATTCTTCAGTAACAGATACCAAAGGAAAAAAAAATTCTATGGAATGGCTGAAGAGGAATTCAAAATAATGGTCTTAAGGAAATTCAGCAAGACATATGAGAACACAGATAATATGAAGAAATCAGGGCAACCTCCTAGATGAAAATTTCAACAGAGATAGGCATTATATAAAAGAACCAAACAGAAATCTAAAACTGAAGATTTCCATGTAGTTTTTTTTTTTTTTTTTTTTTTTTCTTGAGACTGAGTCTTGCTCTGTCACCCAGGCTGGAGTGCAGTGGCACGATCTCGGCTCACTGCAAGCTCTGCCTCCCGGGATCATGCCATTCTCCTGCCTCAGCTTCCCGAGTAGCTGGGACTACAGGTGCCCACCACCTCACCCGGCTAATTTTTTGTATTTTTTTAGTAGAGACGGGGTTTCACCGTGTTAGCCAGGATGGTCTTGATCTCCTGACCTCGTGATCCGCCCACCTCGGCCTCCCAAAGTGCTGGGATTACAGGTGTGAGCTGCTGCACCTGGCCTAAAACTGAAGATTTCAATGAATGAAATGAAAAATACAATCAAGAGCTTCAAAAATAGACTAGATCAAACAGAAGAAAGAATTTCCAAACCTGAAGACAGACTTTCTGAAATAACACAGTCAGACTAAAAAAGAAAAAAAAAGAATAAAAAATAATAAAGAAAACGCACATGACATACAGGACACCATGAATCAAACAAATATTCACATTTTTGGAGTTTCAGAAGAAGAAGAGATAGAAAAGGGCATAGAAAAACCATGTAATGATACAGTAGCTGAAAATTTCCCAATATGCCTGAGAGATATAGACTTCCACATACAGAAAGCTCAAATTCTTCCAGATACAGAAAGCTTTCAGATACAGAAAGCTCAAAATGTTTAAATTAATTCAATCCGAAAAGGTCTTCTTAAAGCATGTTGTAGTCAAACTCACAAAAGCCAAAGAAAAAGAGAGACTTATACAAACAACAAAAGAAAAATATCAAGTCATATATAAGAGGAACTCCATCAGACTAACAGCAGATTTCTCAGTAGAAGTCTTACAGACCAGAAGAGAGTAGAATGATATGTCTAAGCGCTGAAAGAAAAAAACAAACAAAAAACTGTCAAGCAAGAATACTATATCCAGCATACCTATCCTTTAGAAACGAAGAGAAAATGAAGTCTTGCCAAGACAAGAAAAAAACAGAGGAAATTTGTCACTGCTAGTCTGACTATACAAGAAATGCTTAAGGGAGTTCTACTTTTGGAAGCGAAAGGATAATGTTTGCCATCATGAAAATATACAAAACTCACTGGTAGAGCAGATATAAAAGTGAGAAAGAGAAAGTAATCAAACATTACCATTACAGGAAAATAAGCAATTCATAAAGGTAAACAATAAAAGGGAATGAAAGAGACAAAGGATAAACAAAACAATCAGAAAACAATTAACAAAATAATAAGAGTAAGTCTTCACCTTCTATAATAACCTGGAATATAAACACTTTAAATTCTCTAATTAAAATATATAGAGTGGCTGAATGGATTTTAAAAATAAACCAAATATATGCTACCTACAAAAAAACTCGCTTCATCTATAAAGACAACCATAGACTGAAATGGAAAGGATGAAAACAAAAAATCCGCAGAAACAGAAACCAAAAGCAAGCAGAAGTAGCTATACTTATATCAGACAACATAGACTTTAAGTTGAAATACATGAAAAAAGAAAAAGAGAGTCATTATAATGATAAATGGATCAAATCAGCAAGGGGATATAACAACTGTAAATATATATTCACCAAACTTTGGAGCACCAAGGTATATAAAGCAAATATTATTGGAGCTAAAGAGAAAGATAGGGCCCCAATATAATAATCAAAGACTTCAAAACCACACTTTCAGCACTGTACAGATCATTTAAAAGGAAAACCAATAAATAAAGATTGAAATTAACCTTCAGTATGAGCCAAATGGATTTAACAGATATTTATAAAAAATTCCATTCAATAGCTCTGGAATACACATTTTTCTCATCAGCACATAGAACATGTTAGACCAAGAAACAAATCTCAACTTATTAAAAAATCAAAATTATATTAAGTACCTTCTCAGATCACAATGAAATAAAACTAGAAATCAATAACAAGAGAAAATTTGGAAACTATACAAATACATAGAAAGTAAACAACATGTTCCTGAACAACCACTGAGTCAATGAATACATTAAAAAGAAAATGAAGAATTTTTTGAAACAAATGAAAATCAAAACACAACATTTTCAAAACCTGTGGGATAAAGCAAAAGCAGTGCTAAGAGAGAAGTTTATAGTAATAAATTCCTACATCAAAAGAGTAGAAATATTTCTTTTTTATTATTATACTTTTAGTTCTGGGATACATGTGCAGAACATGCAGGATTGTTACACAAGTATACATGAGCCATGGTGGTTTGCTGCACCCATCAACCCGTCATCTACATTAGGTGTTTCTCCTAATGCTATCCTTTCCCTTTCCCCCAACTTCCCGGCAGGCCCCGGTGTGTGATGTTCCTCTCCCTGTGTCCATGTGTTCTCATTGTTCAACTCTCACTTATGAGTGAGAACATGCAGTGTTTGGTTTTCTGTTTCTGTGTTAGTTTGCTGAGAATGATGGTTTCCAGCTTCATTTTCGTCCCTGGAAATGACATGAACTCATTCTTTTTTATGGCTGCATAGTATTCCATGGTGTATATGTGCCACATTTTCTTCATTCAGTCAATCATTGATGGACATTTGGGTTGGTTACAAGTCTTTGCTATTGTGAATAGTGCTGCAATAAACATATGTGTGCATGTGTCTTTATAGTAGAATGATTTATAATCCTTTGGGTATATACCCAGTAATGGGATTGCTGTGTCAAATGGTATTTCTAGTTCTAGATCCTTGAGAAATCACCATACTGTTTTCCACAATGATTGAACTAATTTACACTCCCACCAACAGTGTGAAATTGTTCCTATTTCTCCACATCCTCTCTAGCATCTGTTGTTTCCTGACTTTTTAATGATCGTCATTCTAACTGGCATGAGATGGTATCTCATTGTGGTTTTTATTTGCACTTCTCTAACGACCAGTGAAGATGAGCTGTTTTTCATATGTTTGTTGGCCGCATAAATGTCTTCTTTTGAAAAGTGTTTTTTTTTTTTTTTTTTTTTCCGTATCCTTCACCCACTTTTTGATGGGGTTGTTTGTTTTTTTCTTGTACATTTGTTTAAGTTCCTTGTAGATTCTGGATATTAGCCCTTTGTCACATGAATAGATTACAAACATTTTCTCCCATTCTATAGGTTGCCTGTTCACTCTGATGATAGTTTCTTTTGCTGTGCAGAAGCTCTTTCATTTAGTTAGATCCCATTTGTCTATATTATCTTTTGTTGCAATTGTTTTTGGTGTTTTAGTCATGAAACCTTTTCCCATGCCTATGTCCTGAATGGTATTGCCTAAGTTTTCTTCTAGTTTTCATGGTTTTAGTTATTACATTTAAGTCTTTAATCCATCTTGAGTTAATTTTTGTATAAGGTGTAAGGAAGGGGTGCAGTTTCAGTTTTCTGCATATGGCTAGCCGGTTTTCCCAGCTTGGTCCAGAGCTGAGTTCAGGTTCCTGTATATCCTTGTTATTTTTCTGTCTCGTTGATCTGTCTAATATTGACAGTGGGGCGTTAAAGTCACGCACTGTTATTGTGTGGGAATCTTAGGTCTCTAAGAACTTGCTTTATGAATCTGGGTGCTCCTATGTTGAGTGCACATATATTTAGGATACTTAGCTCTTCTTGTTGCATTGATCCCTTTACCATTATGTAATGCCCTTCTTTGTATTTTTTGATCTTTGTTGGTTTAAAGTGTGTTTTATCAGAGACTAGGATTGCAACCTGTGTTTTTTGTTTTTTTTGTTTTTTGTTTTTTTTTTGCTTTCCATTTGCTAGGCAAATGTTCCTCCATCCCTTTATTTTGAGCCTATGTGTGTCTTTGCACATGAGATGGATCACCTGAATACAGAACATTAATGGGTCTTGACTCTTAATCCAGTTTGCCAGTCTGTGTCTTTTAATTGGGGCATTTAACCCATATACATTTAAGGTTAATATTGTTATGTGTGAATTTGATTCTGTCATTATGATGCTAGCTGGTTATTTTGTCATTAGTTTAGGCAGTTTCTTCACAGTGTCGATGGTCTTTATATTTTGCTATATTTTTGCAGTGGCTTGTATTGGTTTGTCCTTTCAATATTTAGTGCTTTCAGGAGCTCTTGTAAGGTAGGCCTGATGGTGACAAAATCTCTCAGCATTTGCTTGTCTGTAAAGGATTTTATTTCTCCTTCATTTACAAAGCCTTGTTTGGCTAGATATGAAATTCTGGGTTGAAAATTCTTTTAAGAATGTTGAATATTGGTCCCCACTCTCTTCTGGCTTGTAGGGTTTCTGCAGAGAGATCTGCTGTTAGTCTGATGGGCTTCCCTTTGTGGGTAATCCGACCTTTCTCTCTGGCTGCCCTTAACATTTTTCCTTCATTTCAAACTTGGTGAATCTGATGATTATGTGTCTTGGGGTTGCCCTTCTCGAGGAGTATCTTCTTGGTGTTCTCTGTATTTTCCGAATTTGAATGTTGACCTGTATTCCTAGGTTGGGGATGTTCTCCTGGATAATATCCTGAAGAGTGTTTTCCAACTTCGTTCCATTCTCCCCGTCACTTTCAGGTACACCAATCAAACGTAGATTTGGTCTTTTCACATAGTCCCATATGTTTTGGAGACTATGTTCATTCCTTTTCATTCTTTTTTCCCTGATCTTGTCTTCACGCTTTATTTCATTAAGTTGATCTTCAATCTCTGATATCCTTTCTTCCACTTGATTGATTCAGCTATTGATACTTGTGTATGCTTCACGAAGTTCTCATACTGTGTTTTTCAGCTCCATCAAGTCATTTATGCTCTTCTCTAAACTGGTTATTCTAGTTAGCAGTTCCTGCAACATTTCATCAATGTTCTTTGCTTCCTTGCATTGGGTTAGAACATGCTCTGTTAGCTTGGAGGAGTTTGTTATTACCCACCTTCAGAAGCCTACTTCTGTCAATTCATCAAACTCACTCTCTGTACAGTTTTGTTCCCTTGCTGGTAAGGAGTTGTGATCCTTTGGAGGATAAGAGGCATTCTGTTTTTTGGAATTTTCAGCCTTTTTGTGCGTTTTTTTCCTCATCTTCTTGGATTTATCTACCTTTAGTCTTTGATGTTGGTGACCTTCTGATGGGGTTTTTGTGTGGTCCTCCTTTTTGTTGATGTTGATGCGATTGCTTTCTGTTTCTTAGTTTTTCATCTAATAGTCAGGCTCCCTTTTGCAGTTCTGCTGCAATTTGGTGGAGGTCCACTCCAGATCCTGTTTTGTTGGGCACCACCAGTGAACACTGCAGAATAGCAAAGATTGCTGCCTGCTTCCTGGAAGCTTTATCCCAGAGGGGTACCCGCCAGATGCCAGCCAGAGCTCTTCTGTATGAGGTGTCTATCAACTCCTGCTAGGAGTTGTCTCCCCATCAGGAGGCACGGGGTTCAGAAACCCATTTGAGGAGGCAGTCTGTCTCTTAGCAGAACTCAAGTGCTGTGCTTGGAGATTTGTTGCTCTCTTCAGAGCCAGCAGGCAGGAACATTTAAGTCTGCTGAAGCTGCGCCCACAGCCACCCCTTCCCCCAGGTGCTGTGTCCTAGGGAGATTGGAGTTTTTTCTATGAGCCCCTGACTGGGGCTGCTGCCTTTCTTTCAGAGATGCCCTGCCCAGAGAGGAAGAATCTAGAGAGGCAGTCTGGCTACACTGGCTTTGCTGAGCTGTGGTGGGCTCGACCCAATCCAAACTCCCCAGCAGCTTTGTTTATACTGTGAGGGGAAAACCACCTACTCAAACCTTAGTGATGGTGGACACCCCTCCCCTCAGCAAGCTTGAGCATCCCAGGTTGACCTCAGACTGCTGTGCTGGCAGCGAGAATTGCAAGCCAGTGGATCTTAGCTTGTTGGGCTCTGTGGGGGGTGGGAGCCACTGAGGAAAACCACTTGGCTCCCTGGTTCAGCCCCCTTTCCAGCAGAGTGAATGGTTCTGTCTTGCTGGCATTCCAGGTGCCACTGGGGTACAAAACAAAACAAAACAAAACTCCTGCTGCTAGCTCTGTGTCTGCCCAAAGAGCCACCCAGTTTTGTGTTTGAAACCCAGGACCTTGGTCTGTGGGCACCTGAGGCAGTCTCCTGGTCTGCGGCTTGTGAAGACTGTGGGAAAAGAGTAGTATGTGGGACAGTTAGCACTGTCCCTCACAGCACAGTTCCTCATGGCTTCCCTTGGCTTGGGGAGGGAGTTATCCGATCCCTTGCACTTCCTGGGTGAGGCGATGCACACCCTACTTCTGCTCATCCTCCGTGAGCTGCACCCACTGCCTAATCAGTCCCAGTAAGATGAACCAGGTACCTCAGTTGGAAATCCGGAAATCACCCACCTTCTGCATTGATCTCGCTGAGAGCTAAAGACCGGAGCTGTTCCTATTCAGCAATCTTGCCCAGGAATCCCTTGAGTAGAAAGATTTCAAATCAACAACCTAATGATGTACCTCAAAGGCCTAGAAAAGCAAGATCAAACCAGTCCAAAGGAGTAGAAAAAAAGAAATAATAAAGATCAGAGGAAAACTAAACAAAATAGAGATTAAAAAGTACAAGGCATCTATGAAATGAAAAGTTAATTTTTTAAAAAAGGTAACAAAATTAATAATCTGTCAGCCAGACTAACCAAGGGAAAAAAGAGAAGACTCCAATAAATAAAACCAGGAATTAAAGAGACATTAAAATTGAAACCATAGAAATACAAAGAATCATCAGAAACTATTATGAACAATAACAAATTGGAAAACTAGTTGAAATGAATAAATTCCTGGACATGTAGTCCCTCCTAAGATTGAACCCCAAAGAAATAGAAAACTTGAACAGATTAATAATGAGTAACATGATTGAATCAGTAATAAAGAGTCCCCAAGTAAAACAAAGCCCAGAACTGGATGACTTTATTGCTGAAACTTTCAATGAAGAACTAATACCAATTTTTGTCAAACTATTTCAAAAATGTGAAGAGGAGAGAATTCTTCCTAAGTCATTCTGTGAGGCCAGAATGTCCCTGATACCAAATTAGACAAGGACACAACAATAACAACAAAGTACAGGCTAAATCTGTGATTAATGTAGACCCAAACAGTCTCAACAAAAATTCTAGCAAACCAAATCCAACAACATGTCAGAAAGATAACACATAATAATCAAGTGGGATTTATCCCAAGGGAGCAAGGATAATTTAACATGTACAAATCAATAAATGTGATACATCACATCAACAGAACGAAGTACACCATATCATTATCTCAGTAGTTGCAGAAAATAGCATTTGTTGAAATTCCTCATCCCTTTATGAAAACTATTGGAAATTAGGCATAGAAGGCACATATCTCAACATAATAAAGCTCATGTATTACAAACTCCATAGAAGGCACATATCTCAACACAATAAAGCTCATATATTACAAACCTCATAGAAGGCACATATCTCAAAATAATGAAGTTCATATATTACAAACCCACAGGTAATGTCATACTGAATGAGGAAAAGCTCAAAGCCTTTCTTCTCCGAACTGGAATTAAGAATTCCCATTTTCATCACTCCTATTCAACACAGTACTGGAAGTCCTAGCCAAAGCAATCAGGCAGAAGAAAGAAATAAAAGACATCCAAATGAGAAAAGAGGAAGTTAAATTGTCCCTTTTGTCAGATGACATAAATTTAATCTAGAAAATCCTAAAGACTCCACCAAAAAACTCTTAGAATTTATAACGAAATTTGGTAAAGTTGGAAAATAAAATATCAGCATACAGAAATCAGTAGTGTTTTGATCATAGAAATCAATATGCAGAAGAAGAAAACTAGACTCCTATTTCTTACCATATGCAAAAATAAACTCAAGTTGGATTAAAGACTTAAATGTAAGACCCAAGAGTATAAAATTATTAGATGAAAACATAGGATAATTGATTTAGGACATTGGTCTAGGCAAAGATTTCATGGCTAAGATTTCAAAAGCAATGGCAATACAAACAAAAATAGACAAATGGGACTGCATTGAACTAAAAACCTTCTGTACTGCAAAGTACACAATCAAGAGAGTAAAGAGACAACCTGGAGAACAGGAGAAAATATTTCCAAGCTATTTATTTGAAAAGGGAGTAATATCCAGGGTATACAGAGAATTTAAATAACTGACCAGCAAAACACAAAAAATCCAATTAAAAATTGGGCAAAGAATCTGAATAGCATTTCTCAAAAGAATATATACAAGTGGGCAAAAATATATGAAAAAATGCTCAATGTTACTAATCATCAGTGAAATGTAAATCAAAACTACAGTGAAATATCATCTCACCCAAGTTAGAATGACTATTATTATGACTATTATTATGCTGGTGAGGGTGCAGAAAAAGGAAACTCTTTTTGTTATTGTTGTTGTTTGTTTTTGAGACGGAGTCTCACTCTGTCGACCGGGCTGGAGTGCGATGGCACTCATTGCAACCTCCGTCTCCTGGGTTCAACTGTTTCTCCTGCCTCAGCCTCTTGAGTAGCTGGGACTACAGGCACCTGCCACTCTTATACACTGTTGGTGTGAATGTACGTTAGTACAGCTATTATGGAAATCATTATGGAGAGTTCTCAAAGCTAAAAATTGAACTACCATATGATCCAACAATTTCACTACTGGGTATTTACCCAAAAGAATAGAAATCAGTATATCAAAGGGATACTTTCTCCCTCATGTTTATTGTAGCACTATTCACAATAGCTAAGATATTGAATCAACCTAAGTGTTCATTCACAGACAAATGAATAAAGAATATATGGTATATATACATAATGGAATACTATTCAATCATAAAAAATTGAAGTCCTGCCATTCGTGGCAACCTGGATAAGACTAGAGGATATTTACGTTAAGCAAAATAAGTCCGGCATAGAAAGATAAATACCACATGTTCTCACTCATATGTGGAAGTTAAAAAAAAATTGGAGCTAATGAAACTAGAGAATAGAAAAGTGGCTATTAGAAACTGGGAAGGGAGGTTGGGAGGGATGGTTGATATGGGATACAAAATTACAGCTAAATAGGGGAAATGAGTTCCCATGTTCTGCAGCACTGTAGAATGAATATGATTAACAGTAATTTATTGCTTATTTTCAGAAGAGGAGAGGATTTTGAATACTTGCAACACAAATAAATGATAAATTTTTGAGGTGATGGATATGCTAATTACCCTGATTTGATCTTTACATATTATATACACATACGGCAATGTTACTCTGTATGTTATCATTGTCATCTTTAGTTTACAATTATTACTTAACTAAAAACAAAGGTAAAAAAATTCTAGGACAGTTGTCAGTTTTACAATAATGAAACTTCAAATTCATGAACATGATATTTCATTTATCTTTGTCTTTGACTTTATCTCTCCAAAGTGTTCTGAGACTTTCCTTAAGTTTTATACATATTTTGTTAAACTACTCCTACTATATATATATTTTGAGACTAATTCACTCTTTAAAATTTTCATGTTCTAGTTATTGTTGATAGAAATAAATGCAATTGTTTTATATTAATTTGGTTTGATATAATATATATTTCTCTGTTAGATATCCTTTATAATTTATTGTAAGAATATTTTGTTGCTCTCACTCAGCATAGTTATAATAGCTGTTTTAAAGTCTTTATCTGATAATTTTTAACTCCTGGTTTACTTTGAGACAGGCATCTGCTGATTTATTTTCTCTTGAGATTGTGTTATACTTTATTCACTCTTCATATGTCAAGTGATTTTGGTGTATACAGTTGACATTGTGAATGTTGTTGTGGAGATTCTGGAGTTTGTTACTTTGCTATGAAAACTATAAATGTTTTAGCAGACATTATACACTGAATTGCTCCTCCACTCCCAATTTATATGTTGAAGTCCCAGCCCTCAGCACATCAGAATGTGGCTGTATTTGGAGATAGTCTTTAAAGAGGGAATTCAGTTAAAATGAGGTCTTCAGGGTGTGCCATTATCCATTATAATTTATGCCTTTATAAGAATAGAAAATTTAGACACAGACATAAACAAGAAAGACCAGGTGAAGATACAGGAAGAAGATGGCTATTTACAAACTGAGGAGAGAGGCCTCAGAAGATACTCACCCTTTTAACATCTTGATCTCAGACTTCTGGCTTCCAGAATTGTGAGAAAGTAAATTTCTATTCTTTAAGCCACCCAGTCTGTAAAACTTTGTTATGGTAGCCTTAACAAATTATACAGCATATAATTAACTTGGCTAGATTCAAAATGCAAATGATCATGCCCTTGGTGGATAGTAGCTCAGATCTCAATTCAGTTCTTTAAACCTGAGTTGTTAAGAGGCTTTCAGGTTTGTGCATAAACAAGTGTTTGAGAGGTCCGTCAGGCATCTGAACACTTTAAACATAAAATTTTGGGTTATATTTCTATGCATTTCTCTCTTCTAGGGTATCTCCCTTACTCTCTGGTGGCCCTGGGTTCCCTAGATTTCTTTTCCTGATTACTCTGGTTAGAAAGATGGTGAGCTTTCCATTGGGGTTTTAGCTGCCCTAAAGGAAAAACCATATGAAAAATTGGAACCAATTTCTGCTTACCACTTGGTCCAATGTTTGCTTCTTTCCAAACTGCCTCTTTTTTAATCTCTAGAGGCTTCATGTAGTTGGTTTTTGTATTTTGCCCTGAGTTTATAGCTATTATTTGCGAGATGATCAATTTGTTAGGCCCTCTTTTCTTCATACTGGAATTGAGACTTGCATTGGGTTTTGAATATTAATTTTGAATCTAATTGTCTTTCTAAATTCTCTTAGTAATCTCAGATAATTTATCTCTAAATTTAATTTGGTTTTTTTGTTCCTTTAGAAAAAATAGGAGTTGGAAGCTTATTAATGTTCAAGTTTCAGATGGTAAGCATGTTTTGACTTAATGCACATAACTGATCAAAAATAATTTTGTATTAGCTTATGTGATTTTGCCAAAGGAATGTTGTAATGTATTCGATTTGTTTTCTTAAACAAGATAATGTAGTTTAGCCAATGATATGCAGGTGCTTAAACTTTCATATGGGTCTTAGAATGCCAATAAAAATATTGTTTCATATTTTTTGTTTAACAGCCTCAGGAGTAAAAGACCAGTGAGGTGTGATATGTGTGAGTGTGTGTGTGTGTGTGTGTTTCAATGGCTAATAGTAAGTCCTGATCACTAAAGAGCTTTATGTTTTGGTATTATTTCCATTCCATTTGGATAATTTTCTGAGACCCGACACTATTTCATTTTTTAAACGTTTATTTATCCTTTGTTTACTTATTTAGAGACAAGTCTCACTTTATCACCCAGTCTGGAGTGCAGTGAAGTGATCATTGCTCACTGCAGCCTCAAACTCCTAGACTCAAGCGATCCTCCTGCCTCAGTCTCCTGAGTAGCTGGGACTACAGGCACTTGCCACCATGCCTGACTCTAACACTGTTTCTTTACTTTCCTTAGGTCTATAATAAAGAAAGCCCTCACTGTGGCATCCTAGATCAGGAGGACCATTTATCAACATATGCTTTAAAAACGTATCAATCCTGAGGAGCAACACTGACAGGTCTATATACCTCTACTCCAGAGGTACAAAGAGTGCAAAAGGTATCAGCATTGATAGTCTTCTCAAGCCCTCTCTGCCCTCTCAGCTAGCTAAGATTACTATAACTTCAGTATTAGGAAAGTGGTTTCAGCCACTATAGAAAAGAGTGATGAAGAAGGATTATTCTATACCTAAGGGCAGATAATTATCAATATTTGTATCATGTACATAAGATTTAACACAAGCAGAAAAAATCAAGCTGCATTGGTTATGGTACCAAGAGCAATCTCAAGGGTTCTGTTGCTTTGGCAGTGGCTGCTCTAATCAGTGAAGCCTTTTATCATGGGCACCTCAAGGTTGGATGTTTTTGGAACTGCAGTAAAAACCTTGTCTAAGCCTCTTACCTATGAAGACTTCAAGGGGAAAGGTGTTCTTTTCATCTACCCAGAAGCCTTTGGAGTCTATCCTTTGGAGAAATATCTGATGTTTAATGGAAATATATATCCTAGGTTCCTCACTGAGTAAGATCTAAGAGCAAAAAATCTCAATTTAAAGAAGAAAACCCCTTTGAAATTAAAATGTTCATCTTCAATTAGAATAAAAACTTCATGGAGGAAAGAGGATTTTCTGTTTGTTCACTGTTGTATTTCCAGTGTTCACAGCAAATATTGGTTGTATAAATTTGAATGAATCTGCCACATCATTTACAGTTGCCTAGCATTTACAAGTGTTTGAACCAGATACTAGGCCCGACTCCTCTCTTGGAGTCCTGTACTTCCCCAGACTGAATTTCAAAGCAGTTACAGTGACCTTGAGTAGACATCACTCAAGAGTGGGCACATCAATAGAGCCAGGCGGGAACATGGGTCAGAAACAAGTCAAGGAGGCCTGACAAAAGATTTGGTAATAGAAAGAAAATGTATTTGCTAATTTTTATTGTTCTCATTTTCTGATCTAGTTAAATTAATAACTTCATTACAGTAAACCCATGGCCTCTGACTCTAGCACTTATAATAAGAAACAGAAAAAAAAAATATGTTCATCATTCGCCCCCCAGCAAGTCAGTCCAAATCATCAAACTAGAGTTCAAATAGTAGAGGTTGCCATTATGGGGGAGAGACAGGATTTTCACTCAGAGAAAAAGTCTACTGAGAGGCAAGATAATGAATACTTCGATTTTTAAAATTTATCTTTTATTTTTTTAAAGTGCTTTAAACTGCACATATAGTATGAGAATAATTAGCGATTTAAAAATTCCGGTTATACAGATATGTACCGAAGAAACTGTGAGTTTTTATACTTCTAGGCCATTCTTATTTTTGTTGAGCTGAGGACGATGCTCAGTGTATGGACTGAGTCACAGCAGGAACTGGGAGAATTTTGCTTCCATTTCTCATCTTCCAAAGCACAATCACCAACCTAGCCAATCAGAGTCAGTTGGCTTTCAATGGAACATGCCAGGGAATCACCTCGGTTATTTGTTGAAAGAAAAAAGTAAAGGTGAGATCTGCCAGATGTAGATTTAGGGAGGGAACTCAAGACAAGAGCTATGACTAGCAGTTTTACCAGTGCCAGTTGCACACTTTAAATCTACTTTCTTGGGCCCACAGAAAGATGCACCATCTGATACCTAGCTATGGGTTTTAACAAATTATACCTGCTAGGTTTAGTTCCTTCTACTGCACTACCACAATGTAAATGCAATGGGCCCTAAAATCATTTACTCTTTAAGCGTGTATTCTGTATTTTGATATGTGAACAAAGTTCAGTTGCCTGATGCTGGTAACAGCTCACCTCTGAGTTTACCACGCAAACATGGTGCATTAAAGTAGGGTAGTTTCCCAGAGTTAAAAGGCTTCATTGAATCTCTATTTTCTGCCAAATCTAAAATTCTTTGCTTGATTTCAAGACCTTCTATTATCTGGCTCCTTGTCCACCCTCACATCGACTATTCCTCTAGTTTGATGGATGTTTTCTGACTATCCTAGGAATATGCTATGATCAACCCTGTTCTCTCTGTCTTTTTCCCCAAAAATTCTGTCACCTTCCCCCCGATCTGTTTGAACCCAACATTTTGCTCCTACATATATATATTTTTTTTATGGCTGCATAGTATTCCATGGCATATATGTGCCACATTTTCTTTTTTTTTTCTTTTTTTTTTTTTTAATTATACTTTAAGTTCTAGGGTACATGTGCATAACGTGCAGGTTTGTTACATATGTATACTTGTGCCATGTTGATGTGCTGCACCCATCAACTCGTCAGCACCCATCAACTCGTCATTTACATCATGTATAACTCCCAATGCAATCCCTCCCCCCTCCCCCCTCCCCGTGATAGGCCCCGGTGTGTGATGTTCCCCTTCCCGAGTCCAAGTGATCTCATTGTTCAGTTCCCACCTATGAGTGAGAACATGCGGTGTTTGGTTTTCTGTTCTTGCGATAGTTTGCTGAGAATGATGGTTTCCAGCTGCATCCATGTCCCTACAAAGGACACAAACTCATCCTTTTTTATGGCTGCATAGTATTCCATGGTGTATATGTGCCACATTTTCTTAATCCAGTCTGTCACTGATGGACATTTGGGTTGATTCCAAGTCTTTGCTATTGTGAATAGTGCTGCAATAGACATACATGTGCATGTGTTTTTATAGGCTCCTACATATATGTATACTATGGCATATCTTATAGAAAGATTTAAAAATGGGATGCAGCTATGTGTCCTAGTTAGGAAACATGATAAAGGCATACCATGAATAAAAAGAGAATTGTAGTAGAAGTAAAATATGGTATGTATACATTGTAAGGAAAAAGGCAGAAGAGTAGAAACCATATTTCTAACAGTAGTTATTTCTGAAGCATGTGATCTTGGGGATAAAGTTTACCTTTTCTTGTATTTACGTATTTCTTGAATCTTTAAGTTGTATGTATTACTTTTGTGATCAAAATAAAAGCATGTTAAAAAATAACTCAAAAATTGTATTTTCTTCACAAATATTTCCTTGAGAACTATAATCCTTTTTGACAGACTTCTTCTAAAATCCTATTGAACTTGTACTGTATACCTCTAAGATTCTGTATAAAGTCTTCTATCAGTTATTTTATTTGTGTCTTGGCTCCTTCCTTCAAGTTGCTCACAGTCTAACTTGGAACAGATGCATGATAATTCTAACGTTCTTAGACATTGATTAAACACATTGCAGAATCTCAGAAAAATACATAATGATTGATTTAATCACAGAGAGAGCACCATTGGTCTGTAGATGTAAAAATCAACATGTATTTATTCTGACTTCTTAGCTGACATTGGAGGGACACTCTAAGTGGAAGGACAGTAACGAGGCAACACATAAGATTGAGAAGTGAGGAGAAGTGAGAGGGAATGGAAAGGATATATAGTCTCTGAGCTCTTGCTTGGCAAATATGAGTTTTCTATTGGGAGTAGGGTTACTGGCACATGGCATTTTTAATTATCACAGCACCATTGAGGCAGACGGAGCAGAGAAAGTGCTTTGTGTTAGTAGGTATCTTTCTAGCTTCTACTGTGGCTGGGAAGGAATGAGAAAGAAAATCTGTCTTGAGGAAAGGCCTCACATCCTCAGGCAATGCCCACCTATAGGCTTATTGACCTTTTAAGTCTGTAGACTTCCTTGCTTCATCTGAAATATATATGCTTATGAACAAATTCCTATCCCTTTCTCCCAATCCTTTTATCCTGCCTGGCTAATGTGAAATCCAGTCTAGCTAGGGTCTGCAACTTCTGAGTTTACAGTCCATGGGCTACTTCCACCCCAAAATTCACTCAGAATAATTCTTTTTCTGAAGCCAGTGATGTCAGAATCTGAGTGAAAACAAGCACTATAGTATACCAGAAACAAGCAAAGGTCTGTATAGACTGGTAATTTTGTACACAGTTTGTAGGAGAATAGATATTGAGTAAGGATATAGAGAGAATCTGAGGTCAGGGTTAAAAAGTCAGCTCAAGGACAGGCTATGTCGAAAGCCTCGACTCCCTCTAAAGTTTTAGGCATTGAAAGAGAGGAGGTGGTTATTTTAACACCTAGATCAGGTAGACTTCTTCCTGACGTAATTGCTATTAATCAGAAACAATCCTCACTTGTCCTGTGCTTTTAGAAGTCTTAGTCCCCCAGGAAGTTGGACAATACCTTTTTTTCCCAAAGACTCATAGTAAAATCTTCCCTTTCGTAAAATCCCAGAGACTCCATTAACATAGGTGGTCCAGTCTCGAAAGTCAAAGATCCTCTTAGTTTTTTTGCTTGTTCCCTTTATATTGCTCCTTATACACTGGATTTTGTGTGGTAAAACTTGATCTTCCAAGCTCCTGTAAGTTCTCAGTCCTCTCACTTGGATATCTCTCATTTAGGCCCATTCAACCATCATTGAATTGTGTGAGTGGGTTAAGGGTCCTCAGCTCAGCAAAATATGTTGGGTAAGGGTCTGACATACCTTTTTCCCCCATTATTTCTTTGAGAGAATATCAGACCACTCCCTTCCCACAGTGATGGTTCTGTTTGGCATAGAGGCCTTTAAACACCCCGATGTGGGAGGGAAATAGAGAATAAGTAACTTGAAAATTATCCTGTGTAGGCCAGGATCAGAAAAAAAATATTTGGAGCTGGGTAGGAGTTTGTGTGTTTCTTGATCATGCTGATGCTTTAAAAGGCTGAACTGTCAGTATGGATGAGCAGGAAGGAGGAAATCAAAAGTATTGCAAGAGGCAGGAATGAGCAAGTGACAGAATACCTAAGGGGGTTCAGAATTCCCTTTTAGTTTCCTATGAACCATTTTCATATGGTTCAAGCCACACCCGATCAACCTTGTATGTCTATTTGGCCAGTGTATCAGGTGAGTTAGTATTTGTAAGTCTGCTGTCAGTTGCAAAGTCTCTTGTCAAAGGAATGCAGAGATGGAGGCTGCTATTTGATGAATGATTTCAGTCATCTTCAGCCTGGTTTATTGGTTCATGATTTGATCTGGAGACCAACAATTAGTTTAAGAAAAGATTAATCATTGCTATGTAGAAACCTAGTTTTGGACTGACAAGAGTTTTGAAACTGTAGGGAACTTCAAAAAATGGCATGGAATATTTCTTTAGTGTTTGTTTGCCTCTTGAGCTGGGTGTCTTGAGATATTTTATATAATTGATCATATTTTTAAGCAAAAAAAAAAAAATTCAACTTTTTCTACTTGAGCTTCTTTTCAAGTGAATCACAACTGACAGTATTGTCAGTTGTCTCACTTTTCACTGTGGATTTTATTTTTTTTAGACCCTGCCACTTTTTAAAAAGTATTTGAATTTTTTGACATATACTAGTTTTACTAGCAAATTTTATCTTTTTTTTTAAAATCACTGTTCCCTTTCTTGTTTGCTCCTTGTTATCTCCTGGGTTTAACATTGTCTTTTTGCTGTTTCCTTCTGTATCTTGGATAATTGAATCTCATTGTCTCTAGGACTCCCCTCATTTTTTTGGAGAAAAAAATAATAATTTAGGTAAGGTAAGGTAAGGCCCATCATTTTGGATCAAATACAAAACAATTTTTTTGAAAGGTAAAACTAACTATCTTTAAAAGCTAACCTTAAAAACTTTAAATTAGAATTCCTGTTTAAAGGTGAGGTTATTTTTATTGTACAACCTTGGGCTAGTCTTAGAGTATTGAATAATAAAGTTGACATCGGTGGAAACCTGAGATTTAGAGTAGTGTTATCACAAAACTCTGATGTTATTGAATAAAAATGCAAATTAGATTTTTTTGAAGTTCCTTTAAAGTTGTTATTTTCCCATTCAATTTTATTAACTTTCAGCTTCAATCTCTAATTCAGCCACTAGATTAGGGGGTCATAAGGATCTTTAAGGCTCCTTATGCAAGGTATTCTATGAAAAGGATTGTCAACACTATGTAAGAGAACCCTGAAAGAGAGAACCTTCCGAAAGTCTGGAAGGATTACACCATTGAAAATCCCATTGTTGTTATTGAAAAAGCCATGAAAGCCATCAAGCCTGGAACAACAAACTCATGCTGGAGAAAACTGTGTCCAAATGTGCATGACTTCGCAGGATTTATGACAGAGTTAATCAGGGGAATAATGGAAGAGGTTGTGAATATGGGCAAAAAGGTAGGTTGTGAAGTGCATCAAGATGTAGATCTTGAAGAAATTCAAGAGCTAATAGACACCATGCCAGAGGAATTAACAGAAGATAATGATGAAAATAATAGCTTCCAAATCATGCTAGATGATGAGGAAGAAGACATAGAAGAAGCAGTGCTAGAAAACAAATTGACATTAGACGGTTTGGCAAAAGAGGTCTGATTATTCAAGACTGCTTCTAATTTCTTTTATGACATGGACCTTTCTATGATACAGGAACTGAAACTAAAGCAAATGGTGGAAGAAGGATTTCTACCATATAGAAATATTTTTAGGTAAATGAAAAAGCAAAATGTCAGACAGAAATTATAATTTATTTCTGTAAAGTTACACCAAGTGTGCCTGCTTCTCCTGCCTCCTCTTCCACCTCTTACCCTTCTTCTGCTTCTGCTCCCCCTAAGACAGCAAGGCCAACCCCTCCTTTCCTTCCTTCTCCTCAGCCTACTCAGGGTGAAGAGGATGAAGATGAAAACCTTTATAATAATTCACTTCCGCTTAATGAATAGCACATGTATTTTCTCTTTCATACGATTTTCTTAATAACATTTTCTTTTTTCTAGCTTACTTTATTATAAGAATACCGTGTACAGAACATGTAACATACAAAATACTTGTTCATGCTATTGGTAAGACTTCCGGTGACTAGTATGGTGTTAGTAGTTAAGTTTTGGGCTAAAAGTTTTATGTGGATTTGACTGCATGAGGGGTCGCTGCCCTAATTCCCTAGTTGTTCAAGGGTCAACTGTATTACTTTGTTTGAGTCTCCCACAACATATTTGCTCATTCTCCTATTGATGTACGGTTGGATTGACTCTGGTTAAGGGGTTTTGGAAGTAGTATTGTTGTGAACATTCTTGTTCATGTCTTTTGTTGGACATGTGCACTTACATATTAGGAGTGGAATTGCTGAGTGATAGGCTGTTTTCCAACTATACAATCTCGTAAGCTAGGTATGAGAGCCCTATCTGCTTCACAGCCTTTCTATTATAACACTAGGTCTTTTTAGTATCCATAATGTTAGCCATAATGGTATGGATGTGTGTATGGATGTGTGTATGGATATAGTTAGTTGTATTTCGTTGTGGTTCTTTTTTTTTTTTTTTTTTTTTTTTACAAACCATTTTTAAATAGCTTTCATTATTCCGGTATTTGAACTCTTCAAGACAATGATTATCATAAATTAATTAAGAGTACTGAGTTTCCAGAAGTCAAATCTCAGCCCAACAAAATTAATTTCTTTGATATTTAGCCAACCAGCATTTGAGGAAGCCTGAAGGAAGACATGTTTTAGTGTTGAATATTAAGTCCATAGCTTGTTCTTGAAAAAGCAAGCTGCTGGAAAAACTTCTCTTTACATGTTTTTATCCTTCTTCTTCTTTTTTTTAAATCTGTTTGTCCCTCTCTTTCTAAATAGTGCAACATTTAATAAATCTACCACTGACAGATGTGAAGCACCACTGCTGAAACTAAAGTAGTTGTGGCTTTTGAGTAATAGAAGTTCCCTGCAGCAGACAAAGCTTTTAAAGAACACTGTTTTGAAATTTAAAATGAGTATGCNAATTTATTTATTATTATTATACTTTAAGTTGTAGGGTACATGTGCATAACGTGCAGGTTTGTTACATATGTATACTTGTGCCATGTTGGTCTGCTGCACCCATCAACTCGTCATTTACATCAGGTATAACTCCCAATGCAATCCCTCCCCCCTCCCCCCTCCCCATGATAGGCCCCGGTGTGTGATGTTCCCCTTCCTGAGTCCAAGTGATCTCATTGTTCAGTTCCCACCTATGAGTGAGAACATGCGGTGTTTGGTTTTCTGTTCTTGTGATAGTTTGCTAAGAATGATGGTTTCCAGCTGCATCCATGTCCCTACAAAGGACGCAAACTCATCCTTTTTTATGGCTGCATAGTATTCCATGGTGTATATGTGCCACATTTTCTTAATCCAATCTGTCACTGATGGACATTTGGGTTGATTCCAAGTCTTTGCTATTGTGAATAGTGCTGCAATAAACATACGTGTGCATGTGTCTTTATAGCAGCATAATTTATAATCCTTTGGGTATATCCCCAGTAATGGGATGGCTGGGTCATATGGTACATCTAGTTCTAGATCCTTGAGGAATCGCCATACTGTTTTCCATAATGGTTGAACTAGTTTACAATCCCACCAACAGTGTAAAAGCGTTCCTATTTCTCCACATCCTCTCCAGCACCTGTTGTTTCCTGACTTTTGAATGATCGCCATTCTAACTGGTGTGAGATGGTATCTCATTGTGGTTTTGATTTGCATTTCTCTGATGGCCAGTGATGATGAGCATTTTTTCATATGTCTGTTGGCTGTATGAATGTCTTCTTTTGAGAAATGTCTGTTCATATCCTTTGCCCACTTTTTGATGGGGTTGTTTGTTTTTTTCTTGTAAATTTGTTTGAGTTCTTTGTAGGTTCTGGATATTAGCCCTTTGTCAGATGAGTAGATTGCAAAAATTTTCTCCCATTCTGTAGGTTGCCTGTTCACTCTGATGGTAGTTTCTTTTGCTGTGCAGAAGCTCTTTAGTTTAATTAGATCCCATTTGTCAATTTTAGCTTTTGCTGCCGTTGCTTTTGGTGTTTTAGACATGAAGTCTTTGCCCATGCCTATGTCCTGAATGGTACTACCTAGGTTTTCCTCTAGGATTTTTATGGTATTAGGTCTAACATTTAAGTCTCTAATCCATCTTGAATTAATTTTCGTATAAGGAGTAAGGAAAGGATCCAGTTTCAGCTTTCTACTTATGGCTAGCCAATTTTCCCAGCACCATTTATTAAATAGGGAATCCTTTCCCCATTTCTTGTTTTTCTCAGGTTTGTCAAAGATCAGATGGCTGTAGATGTGTGGTATTATTTCTGAGGACTCTGTTCTGTTCCATTGGTCTATATCTCTGTTTTGGTACCAGTACCATGCTGTTTTGGTTACTGTAGCCTTGTAGTATAGTTTGAAGTCAGGTAGCGTGATGCCTCCAGCTTTGTTCTTTTGACTTAGGATTGTTCGTTGTGGTTCTTATTTTCATTTCCTTGATGACTAATGTATTTTCCAAATAAAATATATATATTGGTCATGTGCATAATCATTTTTTCATGGAGTGCTTATTCATGTATTTTAACCATTTTTATTGGATAATTTTTTGATTTGAATATATTTAGAATATATTTAGAAATATATAATAGTGTTAATAACACTATTAGAATATGTGTATTGAAAACGATCTACCACTATGCAGTTTGTATATTCAGTCTTTCTGGTCTTTTTGTGAATAAAGTTCTTATTTTAATGTGTCTAAGTTTATTAATATATACATTTATGGTTAGTGCTGTTTATGTTCTGTTCAAGAGACAGTAACCTAACTCAAATTATGAAGATCTTCTTTAAATTATAAGTTTTACATTTGTATCTATACACATATAAATCTAGTTGATTTTTATAATAGTGTGATTAGAGGGCCAAATTTCATTTTGTCCACTTAGGTAAACCAATTGACCAAGTATTATATTTCACTGCTCTTTAGTATCAGCTTAAAGGGACCACATATACTGTTGGCCTATTTCTAACCTCTAATTTGTTACATTGGTTTATTTGTATTTCCTTGGGCCAATGCAACACTGAAAAACATTTACATTTCAAGCTATACTTGCTATACTTGTAGTTTCTTTTCTTTTCTTTTCCTTTTTTTTTTCCTTTTTTTAGAGGAAGTCTTGCTCTGTTGCCCAGGCTGTAGTGCAGTGGTGCAGTCTCGGCTTACTGCAACCTCCACCTCCCAGGTTCAAGTGATTCTCGTGCCTCAGCCTCCCGAGTAGCTGCGATTACAGGCATGCGCCACCATGCTTGACTAATTTTTGTATTTTTAATAGAGATGGGGTTTCACCATGTTGGCCAGGCTGGTCTGGAACTTCTGATCTCATGATCCACCCGCCTTGGCCTCCCAAAGTGCTGGGATTACAGGCGTGAGCCACCGCACATGGCCACTTGCAGTTTCAAAAGAGGCCTTTGGTAATGTAAGGCCCATAATTTTGCTCTTATTCTTCAAGCATGAATTGGCTATTCTTTTTCTTTTTCTTTTTTTTTTTTTTTTGAGGTGGAGTCTCATTCTGTCACCAGGCTGGAGTGCAGTGGCACAATCTCAGCTCACTGCAGCCTCATACTCTCTGGTTCAAGCGATTCTCCTGCCTCAGCCTCCCACGTAGCTGGCATTACAGGCACGCGCCACCACTTCCATCTAATTTTTGTATTTTTAGTAGAGACGGGGTGTCACGATCTTGGCCAGGATGCTCCATCTCCTGACCTTGTGATCCACCTGCCTCGGCCTCCCAAAGTGCTGAGATTACAGGCATGAGCCACGGTGCCCGGCCTGCATTTTCTCATAGATTTTAGAATCAGCTTATAAATTTTTGTAAAAATTATTTGGAGTTTTGATTGGTTTTACCATTGCAAGTAGGACAATTTTTATAAAGTTGGCATTTTATAATAACAGGCTTTCTTATTCTTCCGTTTATTAAAACTTAGTATTTCTCCGAAAAGTGAATGTAATTTTCTCTGAAGAGGTCTTGTACATAATTTCATTAGATTTACTTTTAGATAATTTAGTATTTTTTGATGCTGTTGCAAATGGAGTCTTTTTCTATTTCATGTTTTAATTGCTTTGATGACATATAAAAACTCAATTCTTTTTTATTGGATTAAGCCATGTGAAATTGATGACAGTCAACATTATTTTGACCTACAAAAAAAAAAAAAGAGGCAATTTTATTTGGTTCACCTTACACCTTTCACTGGCCTTCTATCTAATGGCCTTATTGATTCTAATAGTTTGTAGTTTACTTTTGATTAATAATGTTTTTATTTTTACATAGGTAATCATGTCTTCTGTGAAAAATGGAACTTACTTTACTTCTTTTTGAAAATGTGTGCATTTTTCTTGTTTTATGTATTGACCATGACTTTCTTTTTATTATTTGTTTTTGAGATGGCAGTCTCACTATGTTGTCCAAACTTCTGGGCTCAAGGACTTCAGCCTCCTGAGTAGCTGGGATTACAAGGGATGTGCCATCATGCCTTGCTTGACTTTCTAAACATTACTGTATAATGGACCCCTCATGTTGTTCCTGATTTTAATTGGGAAGCATTCAGTATTTTACCATGAGGTTGATATTACTCTTATATTTTTGGTAAATATATACAATCAACTTGAGAGGTTCCCTTTTTTCCTCCTAGTTTGCAGAGGTGAATTTATTCAATGCTTTACTTGCATCTACTAATATGGATATATGATTTTTTGCATTATGTTGTAACATAGTGACTTAAATTAATTGCATTTTTTCATGTTAAAAAATGATTTTATGGAATAAATGCAGAAGTAAATTTGTAGTGATATATTATCCTTTCTATATATCACTACATTTTATTTACCATTATTTTGTTTGTAAATTTCACATCTATGTTTATAAGAGATTGAACTATTTGTAGTTTTCTTTACTTATCTTGTCCTCATCAGGTTTTAATATCAATAATATAATGACCTCATAAAACCAGTTGGGATATGTGTCCCATTTATACATTCACTAGAAGCAGAATTCTTAAATGTTTCGAATTCACAAGTGATATTTCTTTGTGGATTTAAAAATTAAATTTCCAGTTGTAATTTCTGTAATGGATGTTGGACTATTCTTATTTTCTACTGAATATCTGATTTGGTAAATTGTGTTTTTATAAATATTGTCCCATTTCACCAGAACTTTAACATTTGTCACAAAGTTCCTTACAATATTATCTATAGATTTTTTCACATATGTAGTTTTACAGTGGTTTCTTTTTTAATCCTGATTTTTGTTAATTTTGCATTTTTTTTTTCCTTGATCAGCTTTGCTAGAGGTGAATCAATTTTCTTAGTGTTTTCTAACAACCAATTTTTGGCTTTGTGAATTTTTCTCTGTTTTCTCTGTTGTATGTTTGTCTTATATTTCATTATTTTGTGCTTTTAAAATTTATTTTACTATACTTTGGGTTCATTTTAGTTACTGTTATTTTCCTAGCTCCTTGAAATGGATATTTTGCTCATAGATTTTAAGCTTTTCTCTCTTTCTAATAAATACATCTAAGGCTATATATTTCCCTGTAAGCACTGCTTTAGATGGATTCAACGTGTTTGATATATTGTGCATTCATTGTCCTTAACTTTGAAATATGTTCCATTTTGATTTCTGCATTATTAAATTATGAATTATTTTAAATTAAATGCTTATGTTGAGCATATCCTTATCTTATTTTTATTTAATTTATTTTAATTGAAAAATAAAAGTTATACATATTTATGGTACACAAAATATAATTACTTGTATATGTATATATTGTAGAATAATTAAATCAAGCTATTTAACATATATATAACTTCACACTTTTTTATGGTGAGGACATTTAAAATAGAATCTCTTAGCAATTTGTATGTATACAATATATTATTATTAACTATAGTCATCATACTGTACAATAGATCTGCAGAAAGTATTCTTTCTGTCTAACTGTAGCTTTGTACCTTTTGACCAACATCTTCCCATCCATCTCTCTACCTTTCCCAGCCACTGGTGACCACCATGTTTCTCTCTGCTTCTATAAGTTTGACATTTTTAGATTCTACATGAACACTGAAAAATGCAAATTAAAATCGCAATAATACATCACTTCACCCCTATTAGAACTGCTATTATCAAAAAGTCAAAGGAAAAACTGTTAGCAAGAATGTGGAGCAAAGGAAATCCTTGTACATTGCTAGTGGGAATGTAAATTAGTACAGCCATCATAGAAAACAGTATGGAGGTTCCTTAAAAACAAAAAAAAAATGAACTACCATATATTCCAGCAACCTCACTTCTGAATATATATTCAAAGAAAAAGAAAAAGTATGTTGAAGAGATATCTGCACTCTCATGTTCATTGTAGCAGTATCCACAATGGTCAACATATGGACTCAACTAAGTGCCCATCAGAGAATGAATACATATGGAAAATGTGTTATACCATTCAGGCATAAAAAAGACATAAATTCTCCCATTTGTGACAACACAGATGAACCTGGAGGACATTATGCTAAGTGAAATCATCTGGGCACAGAAAAAAAATTACTGCATGACATCCTTCTCAAAAAAAAGGTTTCATACTTAAATTCTTCCAGGTCAGATAATATATTCTATGAAATTTCATTCGTTTGAAATTTGTTAGAAATTATATTTTATAGTCTGCCATGTGGCCAATTTTGGTAAAATTTCTATGAGTATTGAAGAGAGTGTTTATTCTGTTGTTATTGGCATGACAATCAATACATGTAAATTAGGTCAAGCTTGTTAATCTTTATGCACAGAATATCTTTGTTTTTCCTTTATTTATTTACTTTTTACCAATTACTGTGGGAGAAGTACTAAAATATTTTTCAATCATGTATTTGTCTACTTCTACCTTTAGTTATGTCTCATTTTGCTTTATATGTTTTGCAGTTGTATTATTTGCTGCATACAAATTTAGAATAATTATATTTTATAATCATTAAATTGCAAGACAACTCTCACTCTTTATCCCTAGTGATACTTCTTACCTTAAAATATACTGTCTTTGATGTGCATATAGCCATACTAGTTTTCTTTCAGTTAGTGCTTAGTCATTATATTCTTTTACATTTATTTTTTACTTTTAAACTTTCTCTTATATTTAAGGTATGTCTATGTAAGCCAAATATTATTAAGGCATATTTATGTATTCAGTTTGACAATCTTTTTCTTCTAATTGATGTGCTTATTCCATTTAACAAAATTATTTATACATTTGCTCTACTATCTGTCATCTTAGTTTTGACTTTTATTTCAACAACCTATTTTATGTATCTGTATTAGTCCATTTTCATACTGCTATGAAGAAATACCCAAGACTGGTAATTTATAAAGAAAATGAGGTTTAATGAACTCACAGTTCCACATGGCCTCACAGTCAAGGTGGAAGGCGAAGGAAGGGCAAAGGCACATCTTACATGGCAGCAGGCAAGACAGCATGTTCAGGGGAACTTCCCATCAATCTCATAAGACTTGAGGCTTGTTCCCTATCACAAGAACAGCATGGGAAAAACCCACCTCCATGATTCAATTACCTCCCACTGGGTCCCTCCCACAACACATGGTGATTATAGGAGCTACAATTCAAGATGAGATATTGGGTGGGGACACAGCGAAACCATATCATTCCACCCCTGGGCCCTCCCAAATCTCGTGTCTTCACAATTCAAAACACAATCATGCCCTTCCAACAGTCCCCCAAAGTCTTAACTCATTCCGCCATTAACTCAAAAGTCCAAGTCCAAAGTCTCATCTGAGATAAGGCAAGTCCCTTCTGCCTATGAGCCTGTAAAATCAAAAGCAAGTTACTTCCTTCCTAGATACAATGGAGGTACAGGAATTAGTAAGTACATCCATTCCAAATGGGAGAAATTGGCCATAACCAAGGGGCTACAGACGCTCATGCAGGTCTGAAATCCAATAGGGCAATCATTAAACCTTAAAGTTAGAAAATGATCTCTTTTGACTCCATGTCACATCCAGGTCACGCTGATGCAAGAGATGGACTCCCATGGCCTTGGGCAGCTCCCAGCCTCTCTGGAAGAGCCACTCCTGTGGCTTTTCAGGATACAGCCCCACTTCTTGCTGCTCTCACAGGCTGGCGTTGAGTGTCTGCAGCTTTTCTAGGTGCACAGTGCAAGCTGTTGGTGGATCTACCACTCTGGGGTCTGGAGAGTGGTGGCCCTCTTCTCACAGCTCCAGTAGGCAGTGCTCCAGTGGGGACTCTGTGTGAGGGCTCCAACCCCACACTTCCCTTCTGCACTGCCATGGCAGAAGTTTGCCATAGGGGCTCTGCTCCTGCAGCACATCTCTGCCTGGATATCCAGGCATTTACATACATCCTCTGAAATCTAGGCGGAGGTTCTCCAACCTTAATTCTTGACTTCTCAAGAATTAAGACACAGGCTCAACACCACGTGGAAGCTGCCAAGGCTTGGAACTTGCACCTTCTGAAGCCATGGGCCAGAGAGGCTGGGAGGCAGGACACCAAGTCCCACGGCTGCACACAGCAGCCCCTTCCCCACCACTGGACTCGGCCCAGGAAACCATTTTTCCCTCCTAGGACTCTGGGCTTGTGATGGAAGGGGCTGCTCTGAAGGTCTCTGACATGTCCTAGAGACATTTCCCCCATCGTCTTGGGGATTGTCATTTGGCTTCTCATTACTTATGCAAATTTCTGCAGCTGGCTTGAATTTCTTCCCAGACAATGAGTTTTTCTATTGTATTGCATTGTCAGGCTACACATTTTTCAAACTTTTATTCTTTGCTTCCTTTTGAAACTTTGCCCCTTAGAAATTTCTTCCACCATACACCCTAAATCAAATAATCTCTCTCAAGTTCAAAGTTCCATAGACCTCTAGGGCAGGGGCAAAATGCCACCAGTCTCTTTGCATAGAAAGAGTGACCTTTACTCCAGTTCCCAAAAAGTTCCTCATCTCCATCTAAGACCACCTCACCCTGGGCATTATTGTCCATATCACTATTAGCATTTTGGTCAAAGCCATTCAACAAATTTCTAGGAAGTTCCAAAGGTTCCCACATTTTTCTATCTTCTGAGCCCCGCAAACTATTCCAACCTTTGCCTGTTACTGAATTATAAAGTTGCTTCCACATTTTTGGGTATCTTTACAGCAGCACCCCACTCTACTGGTACCAACAGTAGATTGGTATTGGTATTAGTCCATTTTCATATTGCTATGAACAAATACCTAAGACTGAGTAATTTATTAAAAAAAGAGGGTTAATGGACTCACAGTTCCACATGGCTAGGGAGGCTTCACAATCATGGCGGAAGGTGAAGGAGGAGCAAAGTCACGGAGGAGGAACAGACAAGAGGGCATGTGTGGGGGAACTGCTCTTTGTGAAACCATCAGGTCTCATGAGACTTATTTACTCTCATGAGAACAGCATGAAAAAAGCCCACCCCCATGATTCAGTTACCTCCCACTGGGTCCCTCCCACAACATGTGGGGATTAGGGGAACTACAATTGAAGACGAGATTTGGGTGGGGCACTGCCAAACCACATCAATACCCTTTTCTAAATTTTCTTACCTACTTTTGGAAAAATCATATATGTTTTTAAAAAGTATTTCAATATTCCTTTCTGTTAGCTGGTAAGTTTCTATTTTATTATTATTTTCATTATTACTCTGGAGATTACAACATTAATCTTTGACTTATCAGAGGCTAATAAAAAATCAGTACTTTTATTACATTTCAGATAATGCTGAATCCTTATAATATTTTTAATTTCATTTACTTCCTCCTTCCTTTTGTGTTATCACTGTCGTGAATTTTATTTCTATGCATATTTTAACCCTTGAAAATATTATTTGTGTTTTGATTTTCTCTGAATTTCTTTACTTTTCTTTATTATCTTTCTTCTGCCTGAAGAAATTTATTGAGTATATCTTCAACATGGGTCTGCTGATAATAGATTCTGTCCTTTAGTATTTTTATGAACCTTCCATTTTAAGAGACATGTTTCCTGAATCCAGAATTCTACTTTTGCTGATATATTTTCTCAGCATGTTAAAAAAAATGCCATTACATACTTTTCTGACTTTCATTATTTCTATAATAATCATTAATACTGTTGCTACTTTGAAATTAATCTGTCTTGTCTTGCTTTTGAGATTTTCTCTTTGCTTTTGGTGTATAGCAGTTTTACTATAACATACCCTTACTCTAGTATGGTTTCTGTATTTTCCTACTTAAGATTTGTAGCACTTCTTGAGTCAGTGGCTTGATATATTTTTTCAGTTTTGAAATATTCTTAGCTGTTGTTTCTTCAAACTTTGATTTTGTTCACTTCTTTCTCTTCTTTCCTTCACTGGGTTTCATGTGTCTTCTTTACTCTTTTATGTATTTTCCACCAATTTTTTTCTCTGCTTCAGTTTGTATAATTTTTGATGATCTTTAACTTCACTAATTTTCTATAATCTGTGATGAATTTGCTGTTACACTCCTCTTGAGTTCTTTTTCTGTTTGTTTGTTGGTTTGTTTGTTTTTTGAGATGGAATCTCACTCTATCACCTATGCTGGAGTGCAGCGGCCCTATGTCGGCTCACTGCAAACTCCGCCTCCTGGGTTCAAGCAATTCTCCTGCCTCAGCCTCCCATGTAGCTGGATTACAGGTGTGTACCATTATGCCCAGCTAATTTTTGTATTTTTAGTAGAGACGAAGTTTCACCACGTTGGCCAAGCTGGTCTTGAACTCCTGACCTCAAGTGATCTACCTGCCTCAGCTTTCTCAAAGTGTTGGGATGATAGGCATGAGCCACCACACCTGGTTCTTCTTGAGTTCTTAATTCCAGTTATTGAATTAAGAACAAAAGCGTTTCCCATAGTGCATTTGCTAAATACCTAAGCTGTGCAGGGCAAGAGGCTAAAAGGCCAATAAGAAATAGCTGAAAAACAGAGTAAAATCTTAGTAGTTTCATGGTACATAAGACAAAGCCTAATGATGCATAGAAGTAAAAAGTGGTCTTACTTCTTTGAACCTTCATTCTTTAGGGATCTTGGCCTCTTAAGTTCTGCCTGAATCAGCACCCTAAACTGCAATTTTTGTCCCTTCAACTTTAAAAGACTTCTGAAGTCTCTGATGATTTCATAGTAGCCACTCTCTTCTTGGATTCTCAGTCTCTTCTCATAACAAAGAAAATACGTATGTCACAAGGAGAGAAGCTGAACTCTGAACATGGGGTTTATCTTATTGAATTTCTTCTCTCCTGAATTCTGACCTATCAAGTTTTCATTTTCTCAGCAGCAATCCGATTCCTTCAAACAATTTACTTTTACATTTTAGCTGAATTTTCATATTGGTCTTAAAAGGAGTGTTGGTCTGCTACATCCAGCATAATCAAAAACGAAAATCAGGCCAGGTGCAGTGGCTTACACCTGTAATCCCAGCAATTTGGGAGGCTTAGGTGGGCAGATCACTTGAGGTCAGGAGTTCAAGACCAGCCTGGCCAACATGGCGAATCCTCATCTCTAGTAAAAATACAAAAATTAGCCAGGCATAGTGGTGGGCGCCTGTAATCCCAGCTACATGGGAGGCTGAAGCACAAGAATCGCTTGAACCGGGGAGGTGGAGTTGCAGTGAGCCAGGATCTCACCACTGCACTCCAGCTTGGGTAATGAAGCAAGATGCCATCTCAAAAAGAGAGAAAAGAAAATAAAAGAAAAGAGAAAATGAAAGAAAAGAAATCAGTGCTCACTTTTTCCCTTTACAATCTATTTAATTGATTTTAATTGATATATAATTTACATGCAATTAAATATACAGTCTTAAGTGTACAGATCCACAGATTGACAGATCAACTTTTTACTGTGTAACAGAGCACCATTATTTTATTTTACTGGTGGAATGCCTCAGTTTAGCTCCTGCAAACTCAATTTTTTACAGAAGCATATTTTTTGCTTCATCACATTTATATAACTGTAAAATATTGTTTTACCTAGAAGCACATGAACTGATTGGTCCTTGTTTTAAGGAGTTTACAACCTGGATGGAGGATTAAGGTTTATAGACATATGTAAATATTTTGGAACTTATTTTATCTTACTGATTACCTAGGTGTTAACTTACTTTCTTGGACAGGCAGGATAGTGTAATGAAAAAAGCAAAGGCTGAGAAGATTAAACTGACCTGGGATTTTGTCTTGTGCCTAAAATTTTAAACTGTTCCTAGGGCAAGACGAGTAATGTCAGTTACCCTCAGTTTTTCTTCTATACAACTTGAATAATACATAGACTGCAGGATCATTGTGAAATTGAGATAATGTGTATAAGGGCCTACTGCAGTGTCTGCCGCATGCTAAGTGATGCATTAATATTAGCCATTACTCATTTTATTCTCTACTTGGCATTTTTCTCATCAGCTAATATCTGTTGCTTTGATTCTTCCTCCAGCCACCCTGCCTCCCTCTTTTTTCTTTTCCATTATTAAGTTTTCACAGGTAGTTTTAATTCCCTCACTATCTCACCCATGCCCACATGCATGGAAGACAGTAGCATATTATTGACTACTAATATTAGCCATCATTCTCCTCCTCTCAATTTCTGGGAGTTGCTTGGACACAATCTGTGTTGCACATACATAAAAATGGGCTGTGGAGGAGTGTGTTGAGGGCAGATAGGTGCCCTTTGATTGGAGAAATTGTTTCCAGTCATCAAGAACAGTATCTCTTTTACAGAGTGTTAATTCTCCATGTTCCTCCATCCCGAGCCTCTGAGGTTTTAAACTAGGGCATCTAGCATCTTGTCTTTTTCTTTCTAGTGGAGGCTCTGATCAAACTTTCTCTGTCTGAGTTCACTCCTGGAGGGTTTGGGGGTTGTTGTAAGACATGAGTTTTTAATTTGGTAAAATTAAATCTCTTCAGTTAAATCTACTGTGAAATTAAAACCTTGACTCAAACCTGACATTCAATAGATTCCCTTGGAAAGTGTCCTGATTTTATGTGAACTCAAATGGCCACAGTAAGCCTAAGGTCCATTTCAAATTTTTCAGGTTCAGCTGCCTGATGGGAGATGCAAGATTGTTGCAGAGACAGAAATACGTTTCCAGGTGTGGACAGAGCAGGCTGAGGGAGACACTCAGAGTAATGTGGGGTTAGTCTCTCTTTGTACCTTATTTTAGGGTCCTTTTTTATATAGCTATTGTGTTATTTAGTGACTGGTTACTGAGCTATGTGTGCAATGATTCTCTTACCACTATAACTTTTTCTGCTTAATGGTATTACAGTATTAATGATCGTGTTAATAGAAGTGGCATTGAGTCCTTTTAATTTTTCATTTTGGATACAAGATCATCCATCTAGTGTGAACCACTAGTTAATTACATTTGGTCTGATGTTCTTGGCTGTCTCTAGGTATATAAGTTTAGTATGCTTAAGGAGATGCATAACTGGTATTACTTGATTAAGACTGCATTTTCCAGGTAATTTGCTTAAATAAATAGAAAGTTATTTGATTTCCTGCCTTTATAAAATTAAGGCTAAATTTTAAATTCTTGAAAACTGTAAGAAAATTTGTGTTGTGTGTGTGTTTTAAGGCGCAGTTCTCTTAATTTCTTAATAAGTAGATTTATTGCAATGTGAAATAAAGAGTATATCTTGGTGGTATCAAGACCTGTACCAATATTTTGTTTATAAGGATCCTTATTCCTTACCCCTCTTGAGGGCAGAGTTGGAAGCCTTGCATTTATCCTCTTAGGATTTTCCTTGGGACAAAATTACCACAAAAATCTGTGTTTAGACTGTTGACTTTTTTTAGAAACATTTAATTTTAGAATACTTTTAGGTTAAAAAAATTATGATACAGAGAATTCTCATTTTCCTTGTATTTGGTTTCCTGTAGTATTAATATCTTACATCAGCATGGCACATTTGTCACAATTGATGAATTCTATTAATATAATTATTATTAAATACAGTCTGTATTTTATTAAGAATTCTTTAGTTTTCCTTTATTGTCTTTTTTTTTTTTTTTTAAATTCTGGATTCCATCAAGGATAACACATTACATTTAGTTGTTATTTTCCTTAGGTTCCTCTTGGCTGTGACAATTTCAGACCATTGACTTTGAGAGTTATGAATGTCTTCTTCTACTTGTGAGATGAGACCCAACATTTTCTTTGGCTCTTTCTCTTTATTTGGTCCTTAGATTTCAGCTTTCAGTTTACCACACACACAGTCTCTGTCCATTCTCCTCTCTTCTCCATTTTCCCTTCTCTGTGTATCAAGTTTTGGCCATATAGAATGAAGATTGCCCTTTATTATTTCACTGAGGTTTTGTTTGTTTTTTTTTTACCTGCTCATTTGAGATCTTACCTCCTGTGGTTTTTAGATTTTTTTTTTGTGAGCTCTGACTTGCATTAGTGTTTTCCTGCATGAATGTTTTCTAAGCTAAGCTTAAGAAACCTCTACTGACATATATATTTTTCACAGTAGACAGCTCCTTCATGTGTTCTCCTGATTTAATCATTAGTTTGGATCCAGAACAGACACATATTTGCTTTGTGAATTTAAATGATTGAACTCTCTAAATGGACATTTTCTTATAATAACTACCTCTTGGGATCTCTGTAAGGAGTAAAAAGATTTTGCTTCAAACCATAATGGCACAGTGCTTGTATGGGCTTCCTTTTGTCCTCCATTCCTCCCTTCTGCTCTATAAAGTTGACTAATGGAACTAAAAAATAAAAAGAAGTTTGGACTTAACACATGCTTCTGACTATTGGATTTTGATTTTCACGATGATGCAGTTTTTGTTAGAAATTGACTAATTTAATTACTTTATGGAAAACAGAAGACATGAAAATACCAACACTATGGTTTTACAAGTATAAATGCCAAATGAGAATAGCCTATTGTTTACTTGGAGATCCTTCTAAAATTACTGCCTTAAAAAGGTTTAGTGGGTTAGTCTGGAACAAAAACAGACTCAGAAGAAATCAGACTACAAAAAATTAGATTTTAATTAAAACAGAGAAAATGATTATATGTTATTGCAACGATAGAGCAATAGAAAGATTTAACCTGTTCTAATGTATTGTGATAGAAAGATTTAACCTGTTCTAAAGTATTGTGATCCGTCTATACAGTAATACAAGGTCTATTTTAAAAGAATTACAGCAAATGGAACCAATAACATGATTTTGGTTCTATCAAATCTCTCTGAGTCAAAGCTTCACTTCCAACTGAAACAGACTTGGACTTCAGGAAATTAATAATTCATCTCACCATCACTTTCATTTTTCATCCTCTGCCTTCATCCAGTTGTGTTAACTCTGCTCAAAACTTCTGCTGCCTAATCTCCTATCCTATCTCTTCTCCCCTCTAAGAACTAGTGAAGAAATCTTTAAAAATTTTAAAACTTTGACACTATTTGGCCTCTAATTGATTAAGAAATGGTTTTCTGGCCCAACCGCTCTCCGAGGAGCAGTGTCTGTTGCTATCCTTCAGTCACTTTACTTAATACATTTTTCCCTGTGCAAGTGGCTGACACCCATGCTCTGATTTGATACAGCTTATGGATGATCACCCTTTCAAGGAGAGCCGCTTAGTAAAATATGCACACTTACCAAAATTAAAAATGCATGCCTTACAATTACCTAGATGAGGTGGGGATATACTGCTACGTAGTTAAAATCTATGGAGGGGAAAAGAAAGGGGGATGAGTTTGTTATTTTGCCCTCTTGGGGATTTCTTCCACATTTTGCCATCAATATACCCTCAACAAAATTCTGTCCAAAAACTATAATACAAGTCACAGTATGATTTCGTCTCTTGAAGTCCTTGCTCTCCTTTTCCTTTCTTGGAAGAGACATTAACTTTCTAAATATATCCACAAAACTTTTTGCTTTTCAAATATCCTAGCATCCCTCTAAGAGGGTGAGATGCTTCCCTTTTGCTGTTCATTTGGAATCTAAGTGAGGCCCCAGTAATTCCTATTTCCTTGGAAATTGAGCTGAATCCTATCTTTAATCAGAAATAGAGATAAAAAGAAATTTTAAAAAAAATAGTTTTTAGATTTATGTTCATGGCATTTAGAAGTTTATTTTGACATTTTTTCCTTTTAGTTTTGTCTAAACATGGCTGACTCTGCTAACAGTTTTAATTATAAGTAATTTCCACTAATTGAAAACTTACTTAGGGTGTATGTGCACCATCTAATTTAACTCTCACAAAAATCTTATAAAGTAGATACTATTATAACCTTGATATTAATGAAAAACTGGAGGATCAAATGGGTTAAATATGCTTCTCAGGCTCCCGCAACAGTGAGCTTGAAAATTTGAATTGAGATTTCTCTGAGTCATAGCTTCTTATCTTCTACTTTTCTGTTTCTATCATCTCGTCTCTATCTCTATCTCTATCTCTATCAAGATTAGACTTTAGAGTTCCTGGGCATTATCTACCCGGGGCAAAAAGACCTTCCCTGATTTAATCCAATGGAGGGGAATGAATTCAAATGCCATCTTTATCAGTGCCTTATTGGCTCAAAGAGGAAGTGAGAAAAAAACAAAACAAAAAAAACAATATTTAAAAGAACAACAAACATTGGTAACTTTAGGAAACAAAAAAATTAGACAGCATGAATTAAAAGGAGCTAGTTGAGGTTCTGAGCAAGCAGCACGGACCTGCTAATGCAGCATTTAACACTTGTGTTGTATGACAGGTGGCTCAAGTTCAAGAGACACGGGGTGTAGTCCACTAAGGAAAAAAAAAAGTTTAGAAAAGAAACTTAATCTCAGTTTTAAATGACTATGTTGTTTTATCTTGTTAGCTATATTTTGTTACATATTCCATTAGATTTGCTTGGTTTATATTTTTTTGAAAGTAAATCTACGTCATTTTTGGGACTTTTTTTATCCTTAGGAATTAATGATAAGTGTGTGGGGTAGAACATTGCTTGTTTGTTTGGTTTATTTTGTCTGCTGGGCTTTTGACTCTGAGGAGATTCTAACTTCTGTGCTAGCATGGTAAGTGCTAAGTCTGGACTGGTTTGAATGTCATCTTTCCATTCTCCTGCTGAAGGAAATCATGGTCTCTGACACCTCTGACAAAGATTTATCAGGCCCCTGTTTTATTGTGTGTGTGTGTGTTTGTTTTGTTTTGTTTTTTGTTTTTTTGAGGTGGAGTCTCGCTCTGTCACCTAGGTTGGAGTGCAGTGGCCTGATCTCAGCTCACTGCAACCTCAGCCTCAAAGGTTCAAGCAATTCTCCTGCCTCAGCCTCCCGAGTAGCTGGGACTACAGGCATGCACCACCACGCCTGGCTAATTTTTGTATTTTTAGTAGAGATGGGGTTTCAGCATATTGTCCAGGCTGGCCTTGAACTCATGACCTCGTGATCCGCCTGCCTCAGCCTCCTAAAGTACTGGGATTATAGACTTGAGCCACTGTGCCCAACCTATCAGGTCTCTGTTTTTGTATCTCTATAGGTGAGAAACTATAGGTAGTCTAGACTCAAACATATCTGGGCTCCAAACTCAGTTCCCCTGTATGTACAATTTATGATTGGGAAATTCAACTCCCCATATGCAACATGTGGATTAAAATAATAAGAATTAAAAATAGTAGGCCAGGCGCTTTGGCTTACGTCTGTAATCCCAGCACTTTGGGAGGCCGAGGAGGGCGGATCATGAGGTCAACAGATTGAGACCATCCATGCCAACATGGTGAAACCCTGTCTCTACTAAAAATACAAAAATTAGCTGGGGGTGGTGGCACGTGTCTGTAGTCCCAGCTACTCAAGGGACTGAGGCAGGAGAATTACTTGAACCCGGGAGGCAGAGGTTACAGTGAAGCAAGATCATGCCACTGCACTCCAACCTGGCAACAGAGCAAGACTCCATCTCAAAATAACAATAATAATAATAATAATAACAATAATACCTCCTGCACAGGGATGTGTGTTTATGTGTGTGAAACTGGATAATGTATGTAAGGCAACTTTCAATAACCTGAATATTGCCCTATTCAGGGTATGCGAGCTCTGTTGCCTTTCAGGTGTTATCATGTCATTTTTAAGCTGAGCTATAATCTTTATCATTTACCCACTGGTAAGCATTTCATCTGAGTTTATTTTAAAATGAGGTTCCTACAAATGAAGAAAAAAAACTTTTCTTACTATATTGTGCTTCCCTGTAGATGTGCTTCTCCCCAGTGTTTTGGCTTGTAAACATCCTGATGTTGTCATACTCTGTTGATTGGCTTTACCTACCCTCGATGTTTGAGCAGTAGATTTGATAAGTGAACATCCTGTATCTGCTTTGTTCCACTGTTTTGCCAGTGATAGAATTTTGCAGCAATCCACTTGCAGTTTCCTCCAAGAGGACACAGTTATACACACTTAATTCTTAGCCCTGAGCTCCCATTTCTCTAACTGATCAACTGGATTCTATTAAACAAAAATTGGAGCATCTCCTATGTATTGCTACTGTGTTAATGTTATGGAAGTTATATGAACAGGGAAGATAGGAGACCTATCCTTTTAAGCTACAACGTGGTAGAGATATAAAATAAGAAACCTCAATTCAGCATAAAGTGTAATATGAAAAGTTCCACAAAAGGGCAAAAAATGTGCTACAAAGGTTTCTGAGGAAAAGGAAGATATCTAGGATGAAAGAATAAAGAAATTTGTAATGTATATGTAATGCTAAACTTCCAAGGTAACATTTTTCAAATAATTACATGATGAAAGTGAAAAAAATTAAATGCATTATCATTAGAAAAGGTGTGGAAAAATACTTACCTTCATATGCTGCTGTTGTTAAGGGTACATTATTACTTTTGGGACATAATCTGTCTGTATTTTATTAGATTTTAAATGTGCATGTTATTTGAACCAGTAATTCACTTCTGGGAATTGATTTTTAAAAAATCAATAAATTATAAAAATTTACATAGAAAGAGATTTATTTCAACATTGTTTCTAATTGTTAAAAAAGGGGATGAACTGAATGCTCGTCTAGGGGAATGGTAGAATAAGCTAAGGATCATCTACATTACAGTATATGAGATAATTGTTAATATGTGTGAAGTAGATCTCTATAAATTGCAGTGAAAACATGTGCATGTAAATTATATAAGAAAACCTAGTTACAGAATATGTATTTATATATTATGTTATCATGTATATCACATGATCTGTTTAAAAGTCAAACTATTTACCAAATATTTATCTTTGTGTAACTATTTTTTACATAAGATAAAAAGCAATTATAGAAAGAAGTATACTAAATTATTCTCTTAGGTTGGTAGAATTAGAGAATGAAAAGAAAATCTGTTACAGAAAGAATATAATATCTTAGTGATTCAAATAATTGGCAATGAAATATGTAGATATGTATATGTTATGCATTATTTTTATGCATATTATATTAGGCATATTATATACATATCTACATATTTCATTGCCAATTATTTGATGTCAATATATATATGTCATTTAGTGAAGAGGAAAAGAATGAGTAGGTTGTTTGTAACCGAAGGTGATTTGGGCATCAGGAATGAGGAACTGGCTATAGGTACGATTCCTTGGTAGAGACTCAGAGACCAGTAGTGGTGCAGAGGTGCAGGCCCGAGTAATGCATGGGTGGGACAAAGTCTGTTTAGGTAAAAGGGACAGATTGCGGGTAGCATGAACAACTTGTATTTCCTTTGTTAGCTAAGTATTTCCTTTGGATAGAAAGTGAAACTATTTGAACAGGGGAACTCTGGCTGTGCTTTTATGAGCTTTTCCCAGCCCTAGGTTTAGGGCGGATTATAAGTGGGAGAGCTATCAAGAAGCTGTTTGCAATGGTCTAGGCAAGAGATGATAACCTGTACTAGAGGGCTGGCAGTGGTTTGGAAAGAGAAAAATGAGAGGGATATGTTGGAGGAAGATTGCACAGAGTTGTCAACTTACTGATGGGGAGGGGTAGGGAGGGGGAGTAGGAGGAGTAGTCAACAGTGATTGAGAGAATCATGATATCCTTGGCAGAGAGAGAGGCGTCTGAAGGTGGTTTGGAGATTAAAGGTGATGTGCATGATTTATAGCAGAGTGAGGGACTAGTTGGCAACCAAAAATTGCTACTCAGATTGAGGCTGGAGTTACGGTTTTGTGAAATGTTTGCATGGAGCTGATGGCAGTTTGGAAGGAATTAATGTAATTTACCAAAAAGAGATGGCAGAGAGAGAAAAGAAAAGGGACAGAAAATAAGATATTGATGGTCATACTTTGAGTCAGAAGAAATAGGGGAGCCATTAAGAAGGTGTACACAGAGCTGCTGGAGGGAAACCAGAACAGCTTGAGAGATGGAGTCCAAGCTGGTGAGGCTGGAGTGAGGCCTTTGGAATTGATCTCCATGAAGAAATTATGTGAGGCTGTCTCATGTTTTGCTAAAATCTGTGTACTTTTACTCTATTTTATCAAAGTAGCTTTTAGTGGATCGAGCAACCACCAATGGTGGCTGCTGAAACCGTTAAGCAAAAGGTGTAAGAGGAACTTTATAAGGAATGGGGTACTTAAGCCCCCAAATCAGCTCCAGCATTACTAAAAGTGCTGCCTCTGACATGTTGTTTCTTGGGATGGGATGTAACAAGAAGTATATGGAGCAACCTATGAAGTATTCTAGTCAAAAGAAAAAAATAGTTTGAACTAGAATCAATTGAGTCTTCAGATCTACCATATTTTACAGGAAACCCAGCAGGTAGAAGAATAAGTTAAAATAATAACACAGGAAGTAATCAGTCAAATGCAGAATCTGAGATACTTTACAGGCTAAATGACGCAGTTTTACCAACACATAATTGGCAGAAAGAAAAAAGGAAAGGTATTATGGAATAAAAAATACTAAAATCATAAGAACTTGTTACCCTTTACCTCCTACGCACCCTCTGCAAAAAGCCAAGAGTGAGAGTGTAAGTTGACTCAGAGCATAATTGACCATACCTGTTCCCCACGCCTCCCCTTTCAAATCCATCACTGAGCCACTAAACTGTGGTGTTTTTGTTGCTTAAGTGGCTCTCAGTCAGTCCATTCTGCTCCAATAACATTGCATCCCTCACGGTTTGAGCTGCCATTCTCTCTTGCCTGGACCGTTACCGTATTATAATTGGTTTTCTTCTGTCTGCCTTGTTTCCCTCTCTGGTTCCCATACGGTAGCCTGAGTAAGCTTTAGAAATGCAAATCTGGTCACATGATGTTCCTGCTTAAATTGCCTCAGTGGAGAAAGACCCAGATCTATCCCATGACCTGTGAGGTCTCGCTGACCCAGCCCCTGCCTGATTCCCACTGCCCTGCATTTCCTGCCAAAGCTGGCACTTACGGTTCTTGGATCGGCTGTAGACTTCTCCCCTTCAGAGCCTTTTAATGTGTTGTTGCCAGTCTGGGGGACAATTTTCTAAACACACACACACACACACACACACACACACACACACACTGGCTAACTCTGCTTTAGGAAAATTCTCCCTTGAGGGCCCATCATCTAGGTCATGGCCTTCTTTTTTCTCAGCCTCTTGTGTTTTTTCTTCACAGTGCTTATCAAAATTTATAATTATATAGTTTTTTGTAGGCCAACGTCTATTGATTGGCTTCAGGCTAAGAAAAAGGAGGTCATGACCTAGAGGAGAAGGATATAAGCTCCCTGAGAACAAATGATGTGTGAGTTTTGTGAAGCACTGTAACTCCAGTGCCTAGCACAACGTCTGCCATGTTATGGTCTATAAAAAATAGTTACTAAATGAATGATTGATCATTATGGAATCTTATGGCCACTATGTGTATTAGTCAGGGTTCTCTAGAGGGACAGAACTAATAGGATAGATGTATACATAAAGCAGAGTTTATTAAGGAGCATTGACTCACAGGATTACAAGGTGAGATCCCAAAATAGGCCATCTACAAGCTGAGGAGCACAGAAGCCAGTCCGAATCCCAAAACCTCAAAAGTAGGGAAGCCGACAGTGCAGCCTTCAGTCTGTGGTTGAAGGGCCAAGAGTCCCAAAGCTGAAGAACTTGGAGTCCAACATTTGAAGGCAGGAAGCATCCAGCACAGGAGAAAGATGAAGGTCAGAAGACTCAGCCAGTCTAGCCATTCCGCCTTCTCCTGCCTGCTTTTTATTCTGGCTGAGTTGGCAGCTGATTAAATTGTGCCCACCTAGATTGAGGGTGGGTCTGCCTCTCCTAGTCCACTGACTCAAATGTTAATCTCGTTTGGCTACACCCTCATAGGCACACCCAGGAACAATATTTTGCATTCTTCAATCCAATCAAGTTGACACTCAGTATTAACCATCACACTATGGCACTGTCAGTGCAGGTTCACACAACTGTCTTCTATTCACATTGGCTTCATGTTCCTTCTCCCAGTATCCCCATCCCTTTTTGTTAGTTTATTGTGTGCTCAGAAAGAGCTCTCAAAATGTCAGTTCTTGGGGTACCTTTTATGTGGCATTGAGATTGTTTAATGCATATAGTCAGATTTTATTTCCAATCTTTCTTCAGGAGTTATTCAATTCTCTTTGTGCATCCTTGAGTGAAGATGTCCTAATTCTTCTTTTCATGTTTTTAAATCTGCTTTCCTAAAGTTTTCAGCTTGTACCTGACTCTGCCTGGTGTTTTCTTCCTCTCTGTCACAGATTCCAGGATAATATAGTCAGTTTGGCTCAGGTCTCCTGAGGTTTCCACATGTCCAAGTAGTTCTTTCTTTAAAGTCAGGAATAAGGCTAGAATAGCTCCTTTATTAGTGCTTTCTCTGCCTATGGGTTAAAGTGTCTGCAAGAAGGGAAAGTATGAAAAATTGGACATTCTTTCAGGATACACAGACCTAGATGTGATTTGTGGGAATTTACTCAACTTCTCTAATCTTCTGTTAAATGAGACCATATTTATAATGTGCAACTGTTTTGAATAATTGACAAAATAACATGTAGAATATCACATTAGAGACTCAACAATTTGTTGTTGATTTAAAAGCTATTGTTAGCCTTTCCCATTTGATGATATTCAAGAACAACTGATTAATTCTAAATAATTTGAATAAAGTAAGACCTTTTCAAAAGATGAATGCTTCTATTTTGCCCATAAGGCAGAGGTGAAATTCTTGATGATGCCACTCTAATTCCAAACCAGTATTGGCATGGTAAACAGTAAGAGCTACACTTAAAATGGGTTCGTTAGTTGTATTTTTAAAGTCTTTTGGCTTTGTCTAGAAACTTACAAATAACCCTTGAACAATGCAGGGGTTGGGGCACTGACCCCCTGTGAAGGTGAAAATCCACAGATAACATTTTTTCTTTTTCTTTTTCTTTTTTTGAGATGGAGTCTCACTCTGTAGCCCTGACTGGAGTGCAGTGGTGCCATAGCGGCTCACTGCAACCTCCGCCTTCTGGGTTCAAGTGATTCTTGTGTCTCAGCTTCCCAAATAGCTGGAATTGCAGGTAAGTGCTACCACGCCCAGCTAATTTTTGTATTTTTAGTAGAGACAGGGTTTCACCATGTTGGCCAGGCTGGTCTCAAACACCTGACCTCAGGTGATCCGCCCACCTCAGCCTTCTGAAGTACTGGGATTACAGATATGAGCCACTGTGCTGGCTAAAAATCCACAGATAACTCTTGACTCCCCCAAAACTTAATTACTAATACCCTACTGCTGACTAGAAGCCTTCCTGATAATATAAACAGTCGATTAACACATATTTGTATATTATATGTGTTATATACTGAATTCTTACAATAAAGTAAGCTAGAGAAAAGAAAATGTTATTAAGAAAATCATAAGGAAGAGAAATATATTTACTATTCATTAAGTGGAGGTTGATTATTATGAAGTCATTTTCACTCTGAGTACTGCCTGAGGAGGAGGAAGAGGAGGAGCTGGTCTTGCTGTCTGAGGAATGGCAGAAGAGGAAGAAAATCTGCATATAAGTGGACCCATGCAGTTCAAACCCATGTTTTATCATTATTATTATTATTATTATTATACTTTAAGTTCTAGAGTACATGTGCATAACATGCAGGTTTGTTACATGTATATACTTGTGCCATGTTGGTGTGCTGCACCCATCAACTTGTCAGCACCCATCAACTCATCATTTACATCAGGTATAACTCCCAATGCAATCCCTCCCCCATCCCTCCTCCCCATGATAGGCCCCGGTGTGTGATGTTCCCCTTCCCGAGTCCAAGTGATCTCATTGTTCAGTTCCCACCTATGAGTGAGAACATGCATACCCATGTTGTTAAAGGGCCAACTCTCATTTTAAAAACTTTGAGAAATGAAACCAGGAGCTGGAATATGATTTTCCTTGTTTGCCCCAAAGCAAACACCACCATATTGAAATTTTGGGAAGGGTCCTTCAAGCTGTAGGAAGTATAAAAAGCTACTTCTCTCTCTGAATGTTCCACAGAAACTGAACCCTGAGGATACTATTTTCCCCTAGGGTTACAACAAAGATGCACTCCCCTCCCTTTCTTACTCTTATGTATATGCATATCTGCTGGAGTCTAGAGAAACTGCCTGACAACTCAACAGCTTTTCTGTGCAGAATAATGGTTGAGCCCTTGACTTTTCTGATATAGAAAAAAGTGAAATTTGATTCTTTAACATACTTCATGAAATGTGCCCCAAAGACATATCGTTATTGAATTTGTGTAAATAATAAACACATTTATAGAACTAACTAATGCCAAATAGAGGAAGAATAAAGAGAAAGAAGAAACAGAGTAGGATACTTGCAGTGAAAATGAGGGCAAAAATAAAGAGAATGTGAAAAGACAGGTCAAGTGAAGGACCTATTTGGGAGTGTTCCAATAGGGACGGTTCTTTGACAAGTAGTGGAAAGGTTTTCAGAAGGAGAACTGGCAGGTGATGCAAACTGAAGAAGCAAAATCACTAGAAGAAACAGGCACACTCAAGGTTTAGGGAGCAGAGCAAATTTATGAGGTGTATTAAAATTAGGAAGTGCCATGTGAAGCTTCTGCCTGCGATGAGTGGATTATCAAATGCAATCTGTTATCTCACCCGGAGACAGCCTATAAAGTTCCTCAGCCAGGGAATATATAGTTTTAATCAGTCACACAAAACAATTTTCCTCATGTATCTAGTAATAAAAAGCTTTGTCATTGTGATGGATGAGAAGAGTACGGTGTATGTAACACTTTAGAATATTGGAAAATTTTGCATGCCGTTTACTAACGACTCATTTTCTTATAGGTTCCCCATAGAAATGGACAGAGTTCTGCTAAATTTCTAAATGAGAAAGGAGCTATCTTTTCCCAAGAGATAATTTTAATATGGGCTAGATGTAGCTTGGTCATGGCATTGTGTCTTAACTTCATGGAGGTATAGCTAGGAAGTTTTTTTGGGGGGCAAATTCCAAAGGTCTCAAAGTCTCCAATGCTTAGGTTTGATATTGAAGGTGAGCCCTGTGGTCTCCCTCTCCCTGCTTCCTAATGTGGAAAGGAACAGCAGAGGAAGAATCTGAGAACAGAACTTCTGCAGAAAATATCAAGTAAAATCAATACTGTCTTACTGTTTTACATTTTCCAGTCTTCTACCTACCTCTCTCCTTCTACTCTGATACAAACATTGAAGATGAAACCATATTAATGGAATATTTGCCTTATCTGAACAAGTTTTCTACTTCATTGGCTAGTTTTAGAAAAACTTTTCTTCCACTGGGAAATTTTGTATGCACAGCTGCTTTGTGGTTTTTAGGTGAAATAATCCTTGACAGACAAATATCAACTATTTTGAGAGAAACTTGAAAATTAGACTCTTTTTCTGGACCAATGCCAACCTTAGTTGAGACTATAGTCCACCAAAGCTGAATTTTAATAAAATGCATTGTGTTTAGGTGCTGTTGTAGAGTGAGAATTGGCCTCCCCTCAAAATTCATATGTTGAAACCTAACCCCTGATGTGATGGTATTTGAAGGCGGAGCCATTTAGAGGTGATCAGGTCATGAAGGTGAAGTCTTTATGGATGGGAATAATTCCCTTGTAAAATAAGTCCCAAGGAGCTCCTTCACCTCTTCTGCTATGTGAGGACACAGCAAGAAGATGACCATTTGTGAATCAGAGACCAGGCCCTCACCAGACACTCAATCTGCTGGCCCCTTTGTGTTGGACTTCCAAACCTCCGGAACTGTGAAAAATAGATTTCTTTTGTTATAAGCCCCCTAGTCTATGGTATTCTGTTATAACAGCCTGAATGGACTGAGACAGGTGCCAAACCACACTGGCAGCTATTTTCATTCATTGATGTGACAGGGAAGACTATTTTCCGGTCTTCCTTGAAAATCCACAGATAACCTACAGTTTGGTTTTTATTTATGGAGTTAAATGTGCTTCTTTCTCTAGTATTTAAATTTTTTGAAGTAATTTCCAATCATCAGTTCAAAATTCCTAATAAGAGCCTTCCTTAGTGGAGTAGAACAGCAATGAGCTTGAGTCTGGGAGTCAAGCACACCAAGATTTGAGACTACTTCATTTCTATACCACAGCTAGCTATGTGGACTTGTACAAATTATTTCACTTCTCTGAGCCCAGGTTTCCTCGTGTGTAAAATGGGGATGATGATAAGGATGTTTACTTGTTAGGATTGTTATAAGAATTAAATTAGATACAAACACACTAACCATAGTACCTGGTCTATAGTGATCACCATGTATATTAGCTGTGTATTACTATTATTATTGTTTGTAGAGGGGGCCGTTGTGTCAATAGAAGTAAAATAAATCATTTGGCTCTGATCATGAACTTTTCTCCTTCTAAATTAAGGTAAGACAAACGAGGATGACGGGTTGAGGAATTGACCTCATTTAGATTTTATCATTCCTGGTAAGAATGATTCAGTGTGCTTCATTGCTCATCAGGCCACCCCAGGAGACTGCACCATGACTAGTTGCAATGACAGGTGCCTATCACAGTTGAAACACTGTACTGAAGACACTGTAAAAGAAGCACACGGTGAAGTTACTGAAGGTGTGGGCTTTGGTGTCAGAGACACTCAGTCCTGATCTGCCCCTCACAGGTGGTGTGGTCTTGGGCAAGTTGCTAAACGTCTTTGACTTCAGTTTTAGTATCTTAAGAGTGGGGATGATAACAGAAGATACTGCACAATACTTTTTTGAGGAGTTAGTTTGTATGAAGCACTTAGTAGAACGACTGACATATGGTAAGTGCTCAATGCATGGTACCAATCAAAGCAATAACAATAACAACAGCAGCAACAATGATGGTGGATCAGAGGAAAGAGAGATGATGTTAGAGGAGCTGAAATTTGGATTAAACATTCAGGTAGGATTGGAATGATGTAGAAGGAAATAAAGGGTGCCACAGACATGATGGAGACTGAAGCTAGAATTTGTAAAGTAGAAGAAAGGCAGTAATAGAAGTTTCCAGTAGAAGGTAACATTCTTATATTTATGATAAATTTATATGGTAGGCTTAGGAGGTAAACTTTAATGTTTAAGTTCAGTTTAAACTTTAACCATAAAGATCATCATTCCTGAAACCCATCTCTTGGTTTTCTGAATCCATATATTTGAGGTAGGGTATACGGATCTGCATTTTTTTTTTTTTTTTTTTTCTGAGACAGAGTTACACTTCTGTCGCCCAGGCTGGAGTGCAGCGGCACAATCTCAGTTCACTGCAACCTCTGCCTCTCAGGTTCAAGTGATTCTCCCACCTCAGCCTCCCAAGCAGTTGGCACTACTGGCCCTGGCTGATTTTTGTAATTTTTGTAAAGATACGGTTTCACCATGTTGCCTGGGCTGGTCTTGAACTCCTGAGCCCAAGTGATCCACCCTCCTCGGCCTCTCAAAGTGCTAAGGTTACAGGCATGAGCCATCGTAACTGGCCTGTGATCTGCATTTTTAAAAGGCCCTGGAAAGTTCTATTGAAGATGGGCGCTGATAGTTTATAGTTCACAGTTTAAGGAACATTGCATTAAAAAATGGTAGATTGTTGTGCTAAACAAGAGGGGAGAAATTGGCTTCATAATTATGAGCTCTGCCTCACAGATCCTCTTAAAACTGTATTCTTGGTCTGAAGGACATTTTAAGGAATAGGTACGGTACCAAATTAAAAGAAATCCAAATGAGGACTATCCTATACAAACATATTTGTAGCTGTAATTGCTAACAAATGGGGTTTACCTGAGGGAGAAATTTGAATGTCAGGATTAAAATCTCTACATAAATGTTGTTACCGAGGTACAATCACAACTAATATATGGTTTTTAATACTTCAAATAATTTGAAGTCCAGTGAGTTGATTACATTTAATTATGAGTAAGGAGCACTATGCTAGACCTCAGGTTAGAATTTTTGGGTTTGAATTCCGGTTCAGCAACCCATGAGCTCCAAGCCGAGGTGGCTGATCCAATCATCATCAGCCTCGGCGTCCTCACCTGTCAGAGGAAAGCAAGACTCTCTGCCGTGTGCAAGGATCTCGCTGAGGAGTTGTAAAGAATAGTACTAAAGTATGAGTATAAAGCTCTGCATGCACTTAAAATAATGAAATTCCTTCAGTGCCATGAAAAAGGAACAAAATGTAGTGAGGGCTCAAAGTGAAGAGAAAACCAAACCTGGAACTGGGGACAGGAAATAACAACATCTTTATGGAGGTAGCAGCATCTGAGTGGGTCTTACAGAGTGGATCCCATATGATAGGAGTTGATGGGATGGTATGAAGGGGAGCATTCAAGGTGGTGGGGGGAACAGTATGAGCAAACAGTTGAAACCCCAAATGTGTGGGGACCTTGGAGGTGATTGGCGGTGAGGGTGTTTAGCTCTAACAGAATATTAAGTAAAAGTAGTTAGAAGTTTGGGGAAAATAGGAAAGGTGCTAAGATTCTGATTTCAATGAATAATGAGGTACATACTGCTCTGACTGCTCACTCTGTATGTACATTCCCTCCCCTCTCACTGTGTGTGTTGGCGTCAGAGATTCCTTCTTTCAACCACATACACCATTAAAGATAAGACCATTAATTTATTTGAGCATAGCTTTTTCCTTGATAGTGTGAAAAACAAGTACACTGCAGCAGTGGGTGCTGTCATATGCAGGGTGACCACTTGTCCTAGTTTGCTAGGGTCATAGGGGTTTCTTGGGACATGGGATTTTCAGTGTTAAAACTGAGACATTCAGCTGCAGGCAAACTTGCATCGTTGGTCAGCTTAATACCCACATGCAACGCATGTCCAAAAACCCTTTATTGAGTCCAGTAGGATACTTGCTATTGAAAATTTGGTTCTGATTATACAATGTAGCATTTGATTTTGGAAGATTTTCAATATCAGGTCAAGGAGATTCTATTTAATTCTGTAGGATCCATGGTGCATGATGCCTCTAAATGTTTTTAAACTTGGGAGTGATGTCATTACAGCTATGTGCTAAAATATTGATTTGGCAGCAATGTGTATGGTGGAATTATAGTAAGAGAGAGAAAAGCCTCTTAGATTTTGTGTAAGTCTCCTGGAAAATCCCAGATGACATAATTACTGAGGCAGGCAGAGTGATCTTTTTGGAGATGCCAAGAAAATTACTTTAATATGCTATTGTCCAATTGTCAAATTTGGGTATTTTATGTAAGAAGAGTTACAACACTGAAGAAGTAAGATGATTAATTTGGATAGAGCATTTTGGAGAAGAAAATAGAGGAAGAAATATATTTTACTTTTATGCTAGTAGTGGAAATCAATCTTGCCTCTTATTTGATGTCTGTGCTGCAAAATGGTTGTTATTTTGCAAAAATCCTGATAACAAGTTAAAATGATTTTCCACTCTTCAGGTTGATTTTTCCCCAGAAGTAGACCATAAGACGAGGATGTGAATGCAAGTACTTTATTTGGCAGGTGATTCCAGCAGGGGAAGTGAGCAAAAGAAAAGAGTGAAGCCCAGACAGATAACATCAAACAGGTTATTGCTTGGGTCTATAGAGCTGATTGGGTCTATAGAGCTCAATTCTTCTGGGAACACCGAATATCAATACAGCACAGGCCTTGGAGTTATCCTACATGAATGGCAAGGAAGCTAATGTGTTTAACCTCCAATTCCCCTTGGTTATTGGCTGATAAATATTCCCCAAAGTATTAACTCCATTCAGTGCTCAAGGTGCCTCACCAATTTGGTGCACATTGTCATGAAATTCAACTGCAACCACTAGCATCTCTTTAGCTGAGGTGTTCCTCTGCTCAAGTGGTTTGCAGGAAGTTTCATGGAATTAAAGCCTTTGCTCCTCCCAGAAGCAGCCCAGCTCCTTGACCCCTATGTGAGATAGCTCCAGGGCAAGTGTGCTACTCCATTTCCCAGCACTCTCCTGCAGAATTAAGTTCAAGTTCCCTGAAGGGGCAACTTGCGTGAATAACACACCTTCATAGACTCCATTCCTGTTCTCTTGTCTCTCACTCCCTGTCTTTTACCTTTGCTTGGTAGGGTCACTTCCAACATTAACCATCTGTACCAGAATCCTTGCTCAGAACCTACTCCTAGGGACCCCAAACTAAGAAACATAAAATGTTACTTTTCATTTATTAATCTAAATAAAAAGTTAGCTTTTGAAACTGGTTATAAGAAGATAATATTTCATCAATTTTTTTTAGAGGCAGTTGTTAAGAAGAGAACCACAAATCACTTGCTGGGGATTGTTTCAGGTAGAGTCTGCCTGGGGGAAGCTGGGATGTGCTAATGGTTTCACACGGCATTGCTAAGCCTGGCCTCTACTATTTCGTTGCAATGATGGCCACCTCCCAAGTGGGAGCAGTGAAAGAAAGAAACATATACATTCAAATATAAAAGTGATTTCATAGTTTGTAACAGGCAGTTAATAATAAGGCATCCCAATTTATTCTTATTTTATACAAAAATAATTCAGATCTTAAAATCTGAAGATGAATAATTTGTGCTTTAAAGAGAAATATGAAGCTCTGGAGGTTATATAACTACCTCATCACTCACCTGCTTAATGAATATAGTTATGATTTCCAAAAGAAAATATATATCCAATTATTTCACTGACTGTTAAAGAACGTAGTAGACTACAAAAAAGCTTGTTTGGAGTGGGAAAATGTCAATGTACAATGGAAAAGAACAAATTATAGTTACCAGGTCCTCAATCTATGTTTTAATATTAATATGTTGCTATGTTTTTGGGACACATTGTTTCAGAAAATTAGTCTCAGGTTTCCATATTTTATGAGATGATTTCATTAGCTAAGGAATGTCTATTTTTGTTACTGCTAAGGGGAGCTCAAGAACTTCAAATCATAATTGAAATATTCCATTGATGTAGTTGCTTAGCAACAAACTTTTATATAAGTAGACTAATCATTTTACTTACAATTTTGTTACTTTAAACTTTTTGACTTATTTTCAGCAGATCACCTCACTGTGAAATGTGTTTTTTCCTTCACAGCTTTAAATGCATATTTGTATCCGAGATGAATGTTTCATAGACCATAGCCAAAATTTGATTTCCTCTGAATTATCTCTATGAACCAGGTTGACTTAGGATCGTTGGAATTAAGGAAAATTTTGTGACTAGCAGGACTTTTTTTTGTTACTCCAAAAACAGCCTAAATAATGCTAGGGTTGTTAAGAACAGCAATTAACTTCATTGTCAATTCAAAATGACAGGCCATGGATCCCACATGTGCTTTCTTGCCACCTCCTCCTCATTGTCTGAGCCTTTCCACTCCCAATCACTGTCTCTGTCAGGAAAAAATAACTCTCAAATACTCACCATACTAACAATTATTTTTCTTGGCAAGTTTCTAACAGTCTAATAGCAAAGTTTTTATACCTCTTTTTTTAAATCAGTGTGTAACTATTTTCATGTAGGTTTACAAGGAGCTGCGGGGGGTGGTTAGTGAACAGTGTATGAGTTCTGGAGTCACATGGGCTTGCTGTAATGTTTACTCACTGGGTAACCTTAACTAAGTTAGTTAATGCCTCTGAGCCTTAGCTTCATCATTTACACAGGGCCATAGAAATACATCTTATAGGCAGGGTGCAGTGGCTTACGCCTGTAATCCCAGCACTTTGGGAGACCAAGGTGGGCGGATCACTTGAGGTCAGGAGTTTGAGACCAGCCTGGCCAAGATGACAAAACCCCATCTCTACTAAAAATACAAAAATTAGTCGGGTGTGGTGGCACATGCCTGTAGTTCCAGCTACTCAGGAGGCTGAGGCAGGAGAATCACTTGAACCCAGGAGGCGGAGGTTGTAGTGAGCCAAGATGGTGCCACTGCACTCCGGTCTGGGTGATAGAGTGAAACTCTGTCTCAAACAAAAACAAAAAAACAAACAAAAAACAAACAAACAAAAAAGACAAAATATATCTTATAGAGCTATTGTGAGAATTAAGGATGATATACAAGGAATGCCATTTCTAGATGCTGGTGCTCAAGAAAGGGTAAGAGTGAAAACACAGCTAAAGAGTTGCTGAAATTATCTATTTCAAGCTCCTGATAGATTGTTGTCCTGTAGACCAAACATGACCTATGGATAAATCCATTGTTGTTATACTTGCATTTGTTGATCAGTGTATCTTTCCTTACAAATACGTCCTAAACTATTACTTACCGTTGGTCACCATGGTGTGTTTGGTAGGATACAATTTTGTGTAAGATAACATTCCCTGCTCTAGTGTAGGTGCCTAGTTTTGGAGTAGAAAGAGATATTAAACAATAAATTTAGCCACAAAAATAGTGTTACATATAACTGGTCAATAAAGGGGAGATGAGGAATATTCCTAGAAATAAATATTTCACTCTCTTTGATAGAGGAGACAGCAAAAATTATTAATTTTAATTTATAGCTGCTTGGATGTATATAGTTGTACCACATAGGAAGTTTGTATTTGCACCAAATTCTTAAAGATTCTACTCACTTTACTCAATCCACATAATTCCTTTGTTTCCTAAACTGTTCTGTTCAGTCCCATGGAAGTAAAATAACTCAGCTATTGTTTAATCGCATTGAAGACTCTCTGTAAACATGCCTATTTGTAGTGGAAAAAGCTTTGTAGCAAATAATCTTGGTTTGGTACGCCTTCTATTACTATTTATGAGGGCTCTGGCAAGCCACTAACAATCCAATTGGGCCTGATTTTTTTCTTTGATCAAAGGGGTATAATAATACTCTCAATGTTGAAGGGAAAAGTAAAGGAGATAATGTGACCAAAATGCTGAGCACAGTGCTAGGTAAAGAGCAGATGGTTAATTATGTCCTCCATGATATATTCATCACATTACAGACTTATATTGAGAACTCAGTATATGCTAGGTGTCATTTTGGTTGTAGAAATAAGGAAAGCATATATTCTGTATTTGACAAACCTATACTTTAATAATGGAAGAACAGCACATAAAAAAATAAACAATAGTAACAATATGCACTATTTTTTAAAAGCAGAATCTCATGGAGAAAGCAAGAAGAAGATCACATACTTTATGGCAGAATCTGGAAAGGGTTCAAGAAGGAGAGAACATTGGGACTGGATATTAGAGGAGAAGCAAGAGCTTGCCATCTAAATAAAGGGAAAAATGGGAAGGATTTGAATGATTAAAATTCAGAAGAGAAATACTAAGATTTCATACTCCATACTTCAATTTTTGAATGAAAACCTGTGCATTATTTTTTAACAGATTGTCCTTGTGAAAGGATAAATGAGAGATTTAGTATCGACTTATTAGCTCTGAAATCACACACTTTTAGGAATGGAACTCTATTCCAAGCATTGCTGGGAATGAGGTATTTGATAATATTATGTCAAGAACATCACATTTATTACCTCCAGGAAATTACAGTGTCAGAGCTGTAGACTTAATGCAGCTAATGTCTACAGAAAGTAAAAAATAATCATCAAGTCCATGAATTAGGCACTTTTTATATTTCAATAATAATGTGTTTCAAGTCAGATACTCTGCCATGTTTAAAGGCATTAATGGCCATAGCAAATTAAACTAGATTTAATTTTCTCTAAACAGATATGAATTTCAGACATCTTTATCTTGTAGAGAAGCTCAGACTCCATCCTTACTCTTAAGTGCTGATGCAGACTTAAAAATCTTGTTTAACAGAAAGTTATTATCTACAGTTTTCTGTGACTCTACCCCTGACTCATGAATTTCTAAGGCACCGTTTTCTAATATTTATAACTGACTGCTGATTTTGGTGCTTCTCCTGCATGTGGGAGTAGCTGATCAGGGGAGGTAGTTTGATCATTGCTTTTGTGTTTAAGATGTTAATTTATCTTCTTGGTTAATGTTATCCCAATTCCTGTGCCTGAACTAACACATTTATTATTTTTAGCACCCTTACATTTATATCAAATTACTATCCACATGATAGTTTGTCATTGGGAAACTTTAGCTTAAGATATAAATTTATCTTTTTCTAGTAGAGTTATTACATAATGCAATTGTTTAAGAAGGGTTTAAGTTTCATGAATGGGTGACCTTAGTGTCAAAGATGTTGCTATTATGATCTGGTTTGCTGCAGAGCTGAGATTCGGAGGCAGGAACATATTTCACCTTGTTTGGGGACTTACCTAACTCTGGTGACAATGAGCTATGCAGGAAAGCACCTTGATTTTCCACTTGCCAATGCTCCTAAGACAATATTTTAGAAAGAGCCTTCTTTAAAATTATCAACACATGTCATGTCATGCAATTTTATGATGCATAACTTCCCACAATGAATATCCCGGTAGATCACTTTGGTTCTATGCTCTAATATGTGTAGTACTTCCAGACATCTGCTTGTATTAAATCGTTTTGCCAGTTGGTCCTTTGGTGTTATTTTTTAGTTGATTCTGTTCCTGTTACCTGGAGAACCTAAATTTCTGTCTGAAATCATCCTTAGTACTTCCAAAGAAAACCCCTCTTTGGAGTTCTATCACTGTCTGCTCTTCTTTTTTTAATTGACAAATAAAAATTGTATAAATTTATTGTGTAGAACATGATGATTNCTTTTTTTAATTGACAAATAAAAATTGTATAAATTTATTGTGTAGAACATGATGATTTTATATATGTATATGTTGTAGAATGGCTAAATCAAGTTAACTAGAATATACATTACCTTATCTACTTACCATGTTTTTTTTTTTTTTTTTTTTTTTTTTTTTGGTGGGTGGTAAGAACACTTAAAATCTACTCTGTTAGCAATTTTTAAGTATGTAATACATTGTTATTAACTACAGTTATCGTGATATGTAAAATATCTCCTGAATTTATTCCTCCTGTCTAACTGATATTTTGTATCCTTTTACTAACATCTCCCCAATCTCCCAGACTCTGGCAACTACTATTCTAAGCTCTGCTTCTAGGAGCTTGACTTTACTCTTCTGCACATACTCACAATTCCAAAAAAGTAGGGGAAATTATGTCCGTTTCTCTTTAGCTGTTCCTTTTTCTCAATCTTAGATTATGGTCACCACCACTGTCCCTGTCTACACTCCCATCCCAAGTGAAGTTACTGTTTTCTGTGGCTCTTCCTGGGGGTTCTATCCTGATACAAGACCAAAAACAAGATGATAACTGATATCAGGATGGTAAATTATAGGTAATCTTTCCTAAGTTATTTAACATTGTTATTACGTCTATGAAAAGAAACAGAAACAGAAACATAAAACACACACACACATGCACACACACACACAACTCGACACGTCTTGAATTTTTTGCAGTATGGTAGGGTGATTAAAGGCAGAGAATTTGAAGTCTGGTTCAAGATGGAGTCGTAAATATGCTTACTTATCAGTCCTGTGATCTTGAGAATCTCTATGGTCCTCAGTTTTATCATTTTTTCAGAGCAGATGGAAGAATCAAATAAGATTAACACACTGACTGGTTAAAAACTAGGTATTGATTAATGGTAGATATTTACCTAATAATATTTATATGGTTGACTTGATATGCTTGGCATGTACACAGATTACATTTCAAAATTCCAAAAGGTTCTGAATTCTAAAATACACATGATCTCAAGGATTAATTAAGAAAACCTAAAATGTGGCATCCATGCTGTTATTTCTTTTATTTTACTCAGAAGTTGCTCATTATTCATAATGTGGCCCAGGATGCAAACAAAACAAAACAAAACAAAAAAACAAAAACAAAAAACCATTCTGTGGTTTACCCATGGTCTGTTCTTGTTTGAGATATTTCTTCTCTGGCACAGTTTTCCCTCACAGAGACCCTGAGGGCATTTGAAGTAAAAATGATCCCCCACTACACTTTTGCTGGCATTCATGTCGTAGGGTTTTCACACAAGTCCCTTAACAGAACAAAACAGAATTGTCATGAGTACGAAAAGTGACTTGTTCATGCTGCCGAAATTCTGACTTTTCAGTGTCCTTTGCTTCACTCATGGTAATTGAAAAGCCACAGTGTTTCCTGGTTTCCTTTCTATACTGACTTGTGCTGGGGAGTCTTATGAATCAGGATTCTTGGACATGGGTGTCACTTCCCTTGCTTTCAGCAGTCACAGACACCTGGTGTAATTTCAGCTGCCTGAAAACATGCCATGAAAACCAAAGTTCCTTTCTTTTCTCTAGTTGCTGTTTTGTTCTCCTTCACCACCTTCTCTGGGTCTTTCTCTTATATGTACTGTTTCTGGTCTCCTTGGAAATACTTTATTCCTGCTCATATGGAGACTTCCTTCTCCCTGGTTCCTTTTGTGTCACATGCAGTTCCTTCCTTCCTTCCTTCCTTCCTTCCTTCCTTCCTTCCTTCCTTCCTTCCTTCCTTCCTTCCTTCCT